>NW_022968885.1:0-499 GCF_012274545.1 Fukomys damarensis
TGCTGAGACAGAGGCAGGAAGAGTCCGAATCCCAGTCGCACATTACTGCGAGGTGTCATGGAGATGACCTCAGAGCCACAGTGGCATTCATTTCCCCTCCTCAACCCGGGAAGTCAGGGCTTCCTTATGGGATCTGATGCTTTTCCTTGCTGCACGTGTTTCATGGTAATACTGTGATGTTTAGTGTTAGAGCAACAAGAACTTGATTCTTGCCCTGGTCTGGGGTTTTTCCTTCCCTCTACAGAACCTTGGAGAAAGCAAACATGATTCTTGTTTTCCTTGTGTTTCTTTCAATACTTGTTTGTGGTACACATGATTGCATTCACAGATAGAGGAAGTTCATCTACATAATGCATGGTAATTATGTTCTCATACCCTTCCTTTTCCCCCCCTCCATCACTTGGTCCTCTTCCCTTTCGCAAAACTCCTACGTCCGTGTTTTCTCTCATCTGTCTGCTGTTTGCCCTTCAGTTACATTGTGGGTTTCCTCTAGGAGAGA
>NW_022968886.1:0-325 GCF_012274545.1 Fukomys damarensis
GACCTGAGCATTGCAGTCTGGATTTAATAGGTAGAGTTTGGCTAGTGAGTATGGTCAGACCTACATATAGGGGATGGAATAGGCTTCCCATTTTCCTGTGTAGTGTAGTGTGTGTTTAAGGGTGAGTGTTGTTGTTAATTTGGCTTTCAGTGTTAGGAATGATTTAGGAATACAAGTACCTCCTCTAGGGTTAGTGTTTTGGATAGGGTTTGCCTTAGAATTAGGGTGAGTCATAGTCTTGGAATTTCTATACAGGGATATTAGGATGTGGGTTTTAAAGTTAGTATCAGCATGAGATTTTGCCATTGGGTTAGTCATAGTGCAG
>NW_022968887.1:0-241 GCF_012274545.1 Fukomys damarensis
TCCATCTATGCTACTGAATTTGGTTATTAAATCTAGAAAGTCTTTTAGTAGCACTTTTGAGGTCTACTATGTAGAGTAATGTGTCACACACAGATAGTGATATTTGAACTTCTTCTTTTCCTATCTTCATTCCTTTTATGCCTTTCTCTTTTCTTATTGCTCTGGCTCATCTTTCCAGAACTATATTGATTAAAGTGGTGATGATACGTAGACTTGTTTTTTCCTGATTCTTTTTTCTTTT
>NW_022968888.1:0-279 GCF_012274545.1 Fukomys damarensis
CTGAGATTCTAGAATATATGAATAAATGTCCTTCACCAAGTTGAGATCATTTCTTTAAATTTGTCATCGTTTCTTCAAATATCTTTATGCCTCTTTTTTTCTCTCCTCTTTTTTGACTCTCATTATGCTTGTGGTGATAAACCCGATAGCGTGCTTGTTTTCCTCATTCTTTTTCCTTTCTATTTCTTAGACTGGATCATTGTAGTTGACCTATCTTGTTTGTTGATTCTGTTTTCTGCTTCTTCAACCCTGACAGTGATCACCCCTTAGTGAAATTTT
>NW_022968889.1:0-220 GCF_012274545.1 Fukomys damarensis
GTTATCAGAATAAGTCTATAAATTTACCAGAATAAGTATATAAATATATATTACATAGATAATACCATCCACTCCATCCCCCATATAATTAATGAGCATAAGTGAAAATTGGGCATTCATGCCCATGGGAATGATTAGGTATTTTTCTCCTTCTAAATGGGAATTTTCTCTTTCTCATGAAGAAAATGACCATCTTTTCAACCACTCTTTCCCATTGCTA
>NW_022968890.1:0-325 GCF_012274545.1 Fukomys damarensis
TGTATACCTCAAAGGGACCAATAGACCCAAGAAGGAAAAACGAATGTCCCTAACTGCACCATGTTAAGATGGGAGGGTGTTTCACTTGGACAAATGAACATTCAGGTTGGACCCTACCACCACTCTTAGCAGAAGCAGGCCCATCTCAGGAAAACAAGGCTACCTGTGGGCTGGGTTCCTCACCTGAGAAACAGTGTCTTGCTCAGGTTGGTTATAGGACCAGTGGGAGGACCTTCTCAAAAGTTGGAGCTGCAATGAGGCGCATGGCCCAAGCTGGGGCACCCTTACCACTTCTCATCAGAGGAGCCTCCAACTAGTAGCACAG
>NW_022968891.1:0-894 GCF_012274545.1 Fukomys damarensis
ATCCAACTTTGGCTTAGGTGCTCAGTGTTGGGAGGTTCAGGGCCCATGGGCTGGTGGCTCATTGCTGGGCAGCTTTAACTGTACAGAATCCTCTTAACTGAGTCAACAATCTGCTTCCTTGAAATGTGAGCCCGTTGTCTCTACATTTCTCTTCTGGTATGAAGCATAATAAATCTCCTTGCTTTCTCTCTCTGGACAGAGGGTGGGGAGGACGTATCATTAGATCCTCCCAAGTGGAATGTAGGCCCAATATTTCCTCAGTCATTGGATCTCACTGCCTTGATTTGCTCATCTTTAAAGAGGAGCATTGATTTTTCCTGAGTTAAGTAAACATAAGGTAGATGGAATATAGAGAGCAGAGCCCGAAAGTATCCAAGAGATGGTAGTTACAATTATCATTGATTGCATTCAGTGCTTGCTACTCCATATGTCTCCTCTTAGTTGAACATCCCTATTTCCTCCAGCTTTCTTTCCTGACCTGGCAGCCGGCACCCATCCCCTTCTTGTTATCACTCTTTGGATGCTTACTGGAAGGCTTCACTTCTTCCCCTACTTGCACCATTTACTTTGGCCCTTGTCCTAGGGAGACCTGCAGTGAAGGGAGACAAGCCAGAATGAGCACAGCTGGCTTTGAAGCAGGAGTGAAAGGATCGTGACTGGGGGCTGGGCCATTCTACCAAGAAGAGAATTTCGGGATTTTCCAGGAAGAAGGCAGGGTTAAGACTTGAAGCCCAGAGACAGCCACTTCAGGGTTGTGGCTTCTGGAGAGAGAGAGAGCTCATGAGAAGATTTAAGCTTTTCTCCTACAATGTTCAGGCCATATTTAAGGAGCAAGAAGTAAGCCAAGATCAGTGAAGTTATTTGTTCCACAAATGAGAAATTGTGACACTGCAA
>NW_022968892.1:0-204 GCF_012274545.1 Fukomys damarensis
TCCACGCTGTTAGCAGTGGGAGGTGTCGTCCCGGCCACTGTGGCCTCGAACTGCACCTGAGCCCAAGCAGGTGCTTGGTCAATGCTGATGAGTGGATGAAAGAACCTTCAGCAGGCGCACCGGTGAAGGATGCAGGATGGCGGGAATGTGACAGTGAAGCAAGGTCTCCCGGGCCGAAGGTGTGACGATTCCAGGAAGTCCCCG
>NW_022968893.1:0-807 GCF_012274545.1 Fukomys damarensis
GCAGTTTTTCCCAGGAAACAGCTTCTTTCCCAGCTTAGCCCAATGAAACCAAAGAAGTGCGTTACCTGAATATGAAGAATTCCACAGAGAAAGGTGCAGAAACTCAGTGAGGTTACCAGTTAAGTCCACATCTTAATTGGAGTACAACTGTATTCCCTTTTGTTTGTACGTCTCTGCCTGGCACAGACTGAAACAGTGTTGTGATGCACTTGTACCAGAAAAGCCCTTAAGGCCTAAGAGAGTGCCTAGCTGCTCTGAGTGCAGAGAAACCTCCAGAACTCTGTAAACTTTGAGATAGGTTCAATTTTAGGTTAGTATACTAACGCATTCTGCAGAGAGCTTCTGCAATTTAAAGTGCAGCTTTCCCCTGGAATTCACTGCTTAGCGCTTTGAAACAAAAGCTGTGAGTTTCCTGAATGTGAAGTACTCCACAGAGAAAAGTCCTGCAACTCTGTGAGTTTACCACTGAAGTCCACATCTTATAATGAGTAAAAATTATTGCTTTTTTGTTTTTAGGTGTCTGCCTGGTAGAGATTGAAACCCTGTTGTGAGGCCCTTGTACCAGAAAAGCCCTTAAGGGCAAGAGAGTGCCTAGCAGCTTAGAGTGCACACAAGCCTCCAGAACTATGTTTACTTGGAGATAGATTCAGTTTGAGGTTAGAACACAAATGCACTCTGCATTGTGCCTCTATAGATTAAACTGCAGTTTTCCCCGTGAAACATCTTCTTTCGCCGCTTAGTCCATTGAAACCAAAGCAGATAGTTTCATGAATGGGAAGTACTCCACATAGAAAGGTGCTGCAACTC
>NW_022968894.1:0-719 GCF_012274545.1 Fukomys damarensis
GCAGGCATTTCACTCAAGAGCTGAGGATTCTGAAACCTAATTTTCCTTACTTTATTTGCCTTCAGAGTTATTGTCCTTCACATACTTGCAAAGGTGCTCAAAGGAAAAGGTTATCCCAAACTGAAATAATTCTGAAGCATTACTATAAATTGACTATTTACAAAGACAGGCTTAAGGGAAAATGATAATCTGTGGTGTCAGTGAAAGCAACAGTGATGCAGGATATCCAACCCTATGATTCTAAAGACAAGGGATGAAGTAGTTTCTGGAAGGAGACCATAGGTGTAGCGACCGTTTAAGCGATAGGAGAGGATGGTCAGGCAAGTGAAGAAGAACTCATCTGTCCCACTCACCACCACAAAGGCAGAGAAGAAGTAAAGAGCAAAATAAAGGATTTATCCTTGGAAACATGGAGATAAATCCAAAATCCCTTTCCTTATTCCCTCCAGGACCCTGGTAGTGTTTCCCGGTGCCTCTAAAAACACACATGTAAAATAAAATGTCTGGGTGGGAATAGAATTTCTAGTTTTTCAAGCATTTTTCTTCAGCCCCACTGAGGCTCTGTAAGAGAGAGCATTACAGATGTGTTCACTTCTGATGTCTCTGCAGCACGGGGGAGGATTCATCCTCCTTCCCCTGAGAGAGCCCTCTTTTCTAAGTGAGTCATCTGGATCCCAATGCCATGACTACCTTGTTACGAAGAAGGTTTTGGATTTTGA
>NW_022968895.1:0-412 GCF_012274545.1 Fukomys damarensis
ACAATGAAAGCAGTTCTATATGGAAAATTCATAGCAGTGAATGCCCACACTAGGAAAACAGAGCGAGCTCAAATAAATCACCTAATGATAAATCTTAGGCTCCTAGAAGGAGAAGAGCAAGAAAAACCCAAAGGTTGTAAAAGGGAGGAAATTACAAAGATCAGAGAAGAAATCAATTCAATGGAAACTAAGAGAACAATACAAAAAAAATCTATGAATTGAAGAGTTGGTTTTTGAAAGAATAAATAAAATTGATAAATCCTTAGTCAACATTGTCAATAAAAGGAAACAAAAGGCTCAGATCCATGCAATTAGGAAAGAAAAAGGTGAAGTTACAACAGATCCAACGGAAATCCAGAGGATCATCAATACCTACTTTGAGAACCTGTACTCTAATAAAATGGAAAACAGA
>NW_022968896.1:0-236 GCF_012274545.1 Fukomys damarensis
ATCCGCTACTTACTGTCCTGGAATGACCCCCTGGTGTACCTGACCCAGGAAGTACATCACCTGTCAAAATTTTCTGATTTTTTTAAACTCAAAAAAGGCCGTATTTTTGAACTGTACCACCAATTTAAAGAACTCACAAAGGAGATAGCCAGCCAGGTAAGCAGACTTACTATTCATTTTCTGATAATAAGTTTCTATCTGTGATGAGAAATAGTTTGAACTTGTCACTTTGAATG
>NW_022968897.1:0-1128 GCF_012274545.1 Fukomys damarensis
GCAGGTGTCCAGTGTGAGGTGCAGCTCGTGGAGTCCGGGGGAGGCTTGGTGCCACCTGGAGGGACCCTGAAACTCTCCTGCGTGGCCTCAGGATTCACCTTCAGTAGCTATGAAATGAACTGGGTCCGCCAGGCTCCAGGGAAGGGGCTGGAGTGGATCTCGTATATCAGTAGTGGTAGTAGTACCATACACTACGCAGACTCCGTAAAGGGCAGATTCACCACCTCCAGAGACAACAACAAGAACACGCTGTATCTGCAAATGAGCAGCCTGAGAACCGAGGACACGGCCGTGTATTACTGTGCAAGAGACACAGTGAGGCGACCTCAGTGTGTGCCCACACACAAACCTCCCTGCAGGGGCGCGCTAGTCCAGCAGGCGTCGCTGTGGTCCATGGAGAACCAGGCAGGGCCCCAGGAGCAGGTGCAGAGAAGGCAGCAGAGGGGTGAGGGCTTCCTGATGGCCTCTGGGGTTTCCCTTCTGTACTCACACATGACCTGAGGAGGCCCTGCAGTGCATGAGCTGCAATGAAGTATCCAAGTCAAAGTAATCATTCTCTGTTAAATTTAATCACCTTAGTACATATTGAAGTATTGACTTTCATCTATAAATGATTTTTTTTTTTTTGTACCAGGGATTGACCTCTGATCCTTGTGCTTGCAAGGCAGGTGGCAGCACTCTGAGCTAAATCCCCGGCCCTGTACATTTTCTATATTTATCTCACTTTTAGCTCAGTTAATTCTGTATTTCCATCACATGTCTATTATTAAATTTTTCTGAAATGATCAAATAAACCTCTCTACTTAATAATGTCACTCTTCTGGCTATGGTTTTGTTTGAGTAGTTTCATAGTGAAGAGAATAAAGCCATTTCCACACCCAACACCCACACATGTAGGCTTCCTGAAGGCGGAGTGGAGGTGACGTTCTCACACAGACAAAAATCCCACGGGGAAGACCAGGGACATCACAGTCACACCCATCCTGGGAGGCCAAATGCACCTCCACCTCCTCACCCTGCTCTGCACCTCACTTGGACCAGAATCATCACTGATGTGTTCACTGTTGACGTTTGCATATTGAGGGTTTATGTTCCTGGTGTGATGTCCCAGCTGCACCTGTTGTTTGC
>NW_022968898.1:0-266 GCF_012274545.1 Fukomys damarensis
ATTTTCCCAGGGTCACACAGACTGCAGATGAAGGAGCCAGGTTCACTCAGGTCTATCTCATCAAGCTGACTGACACTCCCTGGCCCTGCCCTTGTGATTCCTAGAGCCCCCAGGTTTGAGTTTGAAGCTTGGCCTGGCTAACTGGAAGGGGAGTGGCCTTCGTGGCCTTCAATTGGTACTTTCCCAGAGCCTCATCTTCCTCCCCAGCAGTACAGGAAGAAAGCTGAGCTTTGGGGGCTGCCACTTGGTGAAGAAGACCAGCCATG
>NW_022968899.1:0-214 GCF_012274545.1 Fukomys damarensis
AGAACATTTTAATTTCTTTGCCACCTCCCACTACACACCCAAGATTGTGATCAACAATGGATAAAACATACCCAGGAGGAGCACTCTTACCTGACCTTCCTAGAATCCAGGCATGGCAGTGCGGCCCATTTTCTGAGGAGCACATTAGTGGCTTTGGGGGACAGTGAAGGGGAGTGTGGCTCCTGTCCTGTGTCTCAGGCTGATTCTGTCCAGA
>NW_022968900.1:0-436 GCF_012274545.1 Fukomys damarensis
ATTTTATTTTTTCCAGATCCTTTTTTATTTCCAGTTCAGGGAGTCCAGGTGGTTAAGTATCAGACTGTTCCATCTTGTTGTCCCTTGGGGTTGGTTTTGGTGATCTGGGTGTCTGGTTTTGAATCTTGTTTACATGTCTTCTCATTTCAACAGAGTAGTCTGTTGTGCCTTTGTTGAGGTGATTCTGCTCACCCAGTGGGCTTCAATTCTCAGCAAGCCTCAGATAGGCTTTCTCTCTGCTGCTCAGCACTGCCAATTCTTGGGTTCAGTGTGATGACCTTTTGGATCCCTGGGCTGTGCTGTTGTCTGGGTAGGGCTCTGGCTGGAGCCTGCAGGCCTGCTCAGCTGTTGTCTGGGAGGGCCTTTGGCTGGAGGTTGTGCACCTGAGTCACTGGAGTCTGAGTGGGCTTCTGTCTGGGGCCTGCACACACTTACC
>NW_022968901.1:0-3223 GCF_012274545.1 Fukomys damarensis
AATGTAACTGTACTGTATATCTAAAATGTACCAATAAACTCAATGAGGAAAAAAAAAAGAAAAAATATGTATGTGAAATTCAAAAAATCAGGTAAATATTACATACTACCTACTACGTACAATTGTAGTATTACTACTACCTACATTTGTTAATATTCAACTCAGAAAGCCAAAGACTACATAAAAGTGTAAGCCCTTCAAAAATTTCACAAGGCTTGTCATGGGCTTCATTTTTCTGTGAAGTACAGCTGTATAGGTGTATGAGGTTGGGCCACTTTTGTTATTTGCTAAAAATGTACAGAGGCTGATAAAAGCCAGGTGATACCTCTGTAACCTGACACTGATTCATAGCCTCCTGATGTAAACACTGTGTAAGTTGATCATATTGAAGGAGAGGTAGGGGTTCATGACAGATGAGAAATAGCTTTCTTACCTACTTCTTTTTATGGATTAAAAATTAGGTCTCACCAAGCTGTGATTTCCACATGGGCAAGGAACATATTGGCTACTTTTACACATATCCTTCCTTAGGGATACATTATTATAATGTAAACATCTTATTTTTGAATTGTATTGAGTTGAATACATAGAAATTAGGAAGTTCAAAGGAAACATATTTCTGTTGCCATGACTGAAAATGTGCATGAAATGCAACATGATATGGTCACATTACCCTTATTTTTAAGCATTTGAATTCAAAACAGATAATGCTTAGTTCTGAAATCATTTTTTCAGAAATTTTATAGGGCAGTGGAGTTTTACAACACTCTTGCCCTATGGATTCTAGTAATTCTGCCAAAGTTTTGATTTAGACCATTCTAAAAGTATGAGCAATGTTTTAAAAATTTGATGGCATTAATTTTGCAGGGCTATATATATAATATTTGGATTATTCTGTTAAAAAGTATTATAATGTGTGAATAATTCATTATACATTCATACAGTCAAGATCTGGATATTCCTGTAGGGTTAGGTAATTAAGCTGTGCAAGTGATATGTTCTAAGCATTTGTTAGGTGATGGTATTAGAAGGATGGGAAGTTTGAGAGGTAATCAGAAGTTGTGGACTTTTGGAAAGGTTGCACCCTCATGAATAGGCTTAGTTTTTTTATGAAAAAATCATCAGAGACCCATGTTATCTATCTCACTATGTGAGGATAAAGAAAAAAATCATCATCTCTGAGCCAAGAAATAGGCTCTCTCTGGACATCAAATCTGTCCATTCCTTAATTTGAAACTTGCCAAAGTGTAGACTTTTCAGAAAGAAATTTCTGTTTTTTATAAAATTATGGTTTATGATATTTTGTGTCATAATGAATTGCAACAAGGGGTTTATTTAAAACAGTGCCATTTAAGCATACTGCATATAATTCTGAATCTTAAAATAGTATACATAATTTTGGTACAATCATCAAATTGTATATGAGGAAGAAAAACTGTTCGTTAAAGCATAATTCAATAATAGTGGCCTGGAGAATATTGATTGCTTTGTGAGTTCAGCTTTGATAAGCTTAAAGTTAGCCAGGGATGCTAGAGTAGACATTTATATTTGTGGTCTTTCATCAATGGCATTCCTATTTTAGTTTTTCTTCCTTTCCAATTATAATTTCCTATTTGAGTTTGTCTTGGCTGTGAGTTCCATCTAAGATGAGATTACCTCAACACAGTCAAGGCTCTTCAGCCCTCCCCTCATTCCATCACAGAAGTCCTCAAATATTCTAGAAACCTAATCAATGAGTTCATTATATGGTGATTTAAAAAAATTAATTCCTTTAAAAGGTTGGGAGAACCATATATATTCTATCACAAAGTTAATTTCCTGAACTATTACAGTTCCTCTATGCATAAATATTTCAGAGAGGAATTGTCATGTTTTTCCTTGAATTACCTGCGCCTTCCATGCATCTATAAACTTTTCTGAAGAAAGAGGAAGAAATTTGCTAGCAGCTAATTTTTTGGATATGTCGGTGAGCACAAGTGGTTCTGTCTCCATTGGCCTCATGATCATTGTTGATAACTCTCTTTCCCCTTTTCAAAATTTCTTCAAAGTCTGACAGTGGTTGCTTCTTGTTCTTTAAACTCTGCTCAATTCAAAATTTCTTCCATTGGCTTCAATTTTTTGGCTATGCTTTAATGGAAAAACAGATACATTTAAACAGGTACTAAAAGGGCTATGCAATTTGAAGACTCCAAAAGATCACTGATATGTATTTTCTCACATCAATAACTTGAGATTATGTCATTGAAAATTTAGTTTTTAATATTAAAAGCTGAATATTATTTTACTCTCCTCATTATGTCTGTAGCACATTTTATTCATACTCCACATGGGTATTCTAGATATTTTGGTCCTGAAGAAGCTCAAAAATAATAGAACTGTATATTATTAGTTTGTTAAAACAAAACAAAAGAAAAACTACTTGCATTTTACTAACAGTGAAATTAAGACTTCTCTATTTCACTGTTCTCTGTACTCAGCACAATATGTGGCAAGCATAACTATTTTTAAAATAAACTGAAGTTGTCAATAGAAAACACAACCCAGAGAAGTATTTTGAGTTTGTCTTCATTTTTACTGCTTTTCTATGCAAAAGATACTTACAGATACAAGAAGCTATATTTATATGAATAGTTATATTCACTTACTACATATATAGCCTAAACGTTCATGATTAAAAAAAATCTCGTCTTTACCTAACAAAAGACTGACATGGATTTTTAAAGTTTTTCCTGTCACTTTCATTGTATTATTATCAACCAAGGTAATTTGACAGCGGCATAATAGCATAAATCTAGACACTTATTTATTCATGATTATCCCTGACTTTCAAAGTACTGGCTTATATTTGCGTGTTCCTTATAATCCTCATTAACATTAGACTATTGAATAATTAACTATAAAACCAGATATGTAAAATGTGTGCACATGTATGATATGTATTCAGGAATTTATATGCATATATTATATTTTATTCATTTATTCAAATGAATATATTCCACAATGAGGAGAGTTTAATATAATGAAGCAAAGCATTTAGAACAGAGAAAAAAATTAAAATGTCTCAATCTGTATTATATTTGTTACATGCATCTGAATATTTTGGCATTCATTAGTTTGTCTTTTATAATATAGGACACTTAAGAAATCTAAAGGTGTAGGAAAAGTGGGAAGGGTAGGGGAAGGGTAATAAGGGAAAAGAAAAAAATGTGAGAAAATGAAAAAA
>NW_022968902.1:0-272 GCF_012274545.1 Fukomys damarensis
TCCTTCCCATTTGAGAAAGACCTATCTCGCTCTTCCTATTATCTATCTTTTATTTTGCTCTTTATTTATTCTTTGTGTTTCTCATATTAAAAAAGATCATGCAATAGTTAAGCTTGTGTCTGATTTATTTCACCATTATGATCAAGGTGCATCCATTTCCCTAGAAATGATTCAAGTTTATCTTTGCAGCAGAGTAGTACTTCATTGTGTAAATATGGTTTCTTTATCCATTCATCTGCTGATGAACATATAGGCTGCTTCCAAGATTTAGC
>NW_022968903.1:0-209 GCF_012274545.1 Fukomys damarensis
ACTTCTCCCTCTGTGAACAGGAACAGGTGATTTTCACGGAAAGAGGTCTGAAGGAAGAGAGGGGAAGGAGGGTGGTACCGCCTTGCTAGCCACAAGGAGGAGGACATGAAAGGCCCTTGGAGACCCTGCCACCCCGGCTGTCGTCCGTGTCACCTGGGGGAGCTCTCTCTGAGGTTGTCATCGCAATGATGACACTTACAGACGTCTGG
>NW_022968904.1:0-207 GCF_012274545.1 Fukomys damarensis
GAACTTATCCCCAAGTATACAGAGTTCTGGAGGCTTGTGTGCACTCACAGCTGCTAGGCGCTCACTTAGGCCTGAAGGGCTTCTCTGCTAAAAGTGCCTCACAACAGTGTCCCAATCTCTGCCAGGGAGAGACCTACAAACAATAAGGAATACAGTTGTACTCCACATAAGAGGTTGACTTCACTGGTAAACTCACAGAGTTGCAGC
>NW_022968905.1:0-232 GCF_012274545.1 Fukomys damarensis
CTAGCTAAGTGTGATATGATTAAGATTTTGCTTACTGAGGTTCTAACATAACAAGAACACACACGCTGGAAAATGATTAAGAAGCAAGCAAAAAGAAGTAGTAATGAAAAGTAGGAAAGCATTAGTTCACCCATGTCACTAACCCTCTTGGCTGTGATGTAAAATCTACTTTAAAATTTGACAGAAGTGGGTGAAGGGAGGGAAGGGACAGGGGGAAGAAACAAGAACCAAG
>NW_022968906.1:0-375 GCF_012274545.1 Fukomys damarensis
TGAGACTGACCTGGAACTCACTGTGTAGCCCAGGCTGGTCTCGAACTCACAATGATCCTCCTGGCTCAGCCTCCCGAGTGCTGGGATTACAGGTATGCGCCACCATGCCCAGCCTTGGTAGTTTATTTAGAACAGATACCTAACATGAATTGTATTAGGTTTGTATTGTTGTTGTTGTTGTTGCTATTACAGGGAAAAGTATCTGACATGCAGAACTTGAGAAGAAAAGATTTGTCTCATTATTTCAGAGTCTTGGTTTGATTCATTCTAATGCAGAAACATGATGGCAAATAGAAATGAAAAAAAAGGAAAACTATTTTAGGAGAGTTAGGAGCCAGAGAGAAGGGAAAGAGCCTGAGAGGAAGGGGTCAGGGG
>NW_022968907.1:0-619 GCF_012274545.1 Fukomys damarensis
AAGAGGAATACAGTTGTACTCCATTTAAGATGTGGATTTCAATGGAAAAATCACAGAGTTGTAATAACTTTCTGAGTGGAGTACTTCACATTCAGGCAACTAACCACTTTGGTTTCAAACGGCTAAGCAGCGATAGAAGGTGTTTCCGGGGAAAACTGCACTGTAAACCACAGAAGCACTCTCCATAGTGCGTTTGTGTTCTAACCTCACACTTAATCTATCTCCAAATATATAGTGTTCTGGATGGTTGCTTGTAGTCAGAGCAGCTAGGCACTCTCTTGGGCGTGAAGGGCTTTGCTGGCACAATTGCCTCACAACAGTGTATGAGTCTGTACCAATCAGAGACCTGCAAACAAAAAGAAATACAGTTGTACTCCACATAAGGTGCGGACTTCCCTGGTAAACTCACAGAGTTTCAGCACCTTTCTCTGTGGAGTACTTCACATTCATGAAACTGACCAATTTCCATTAAACGGCTAAGCTGCAAAAGAAGCTGTTTCCCACGGAAAACTGCACTTTAAACCGCAGAAGCCCTCTGCAAATTTGGTTTGTGCTCTAACGTCACATTGAATCTATCCCCAAGTGTACAGTGTTCTAAAGGCTTGTGTGCGCTCAGAGC
>NW_022968907.1:644-859 GCF_012274545.1 Fukomys damarensis
AGGGCTGTGCGTACAAGTGCCTTACAATAGTGCTTCAATCTCTGCCAGGCAGAGACCTACAAAGAAAAAGGAATACAGTTGTACTCCACCTAAGTTGGGGACTTCACTGGTAAACTCACAGAGTAGCAGCATCTTTCTCTGTTGAGTACTTAACATCCATGAAACTGACCCCTTTTGCTTAGAACAGCTAAAAAGCTAAAGAAGCTGTTTCCCGG
>NW_022968908.1:0-322 GCF_012274545.1 Fukomys damarensis
ACCTATCCCCAAGTATACGCACCTCTGGAGGCTTGTGTGCACTCAGGGCTGCTAGGCACTCTCGTAGGCCTGAAGGCCTTCTCTCAAAATGTGCCTCACAACAGTGTGTCAATCTCTGCCAGGCAGAGACCTACAAACAAAAAGGAGTACCGCTGTACTCGCCATAAGAAGTACAGGCAGAGACCTACAAAAAAGAGGAATACAGTTGTACTCCACATAAGGTGTGGAATTCACTGGTAAACTCACAGAGTTGCAGCACCTTTCTCGGTGGAGTACTTCACATTCATGAAAGTGACCGCTTTCGATTTAAACGGCTAAGCAG
>NW_022968909.1:0-288 GCF_012274545.1 Fukomys damarensis
TCCTTTCTTATAAATCATCTTTCTCACTGTGTATGAAGGAAATCAACCCAGGTTAGATTTCTCTCCTACCTGAAAACTGAATGGGACCCATTCTTCTGGGCACCCATGATCGCCTCCGTGCTGTACACCGTGGTGACCCCCACGCTGAACCCCTTCATCTGCAGCCCGAGGAACGAGGATGTGAAGGGGGCCCTGGGAAGTCTCCTCAGCGGAGCAATCACTTGTCTCTCATGGACCGTGGGGCTCAGAACAAAAGGGAACTTGTGGTCCCTTAGGCAAACTCTGTGA
>NW_022968910.1:0-603 GCF_012274545.1 Fukomys damarensis
TAAAACAAGGCTGCAAAGACTATTTAATACCACCCTCTGTTATCTCCCTGTCAATTTCTCAGACTGTTAGATGTTTATGTATGTTTACCTCCACTCAGTCATTCCAATTCCTATTCCCCTAGATTTAACCTGTCTGTCTCAAATACTGGCAATTTATCCACAGTTCTGGGACCCTTTGCTATGGGTCTCCCATTCCCTACACAAACATTAACCTGACATATACAGGGCAAAATGACAACATCACTTGCCTTACTTACTCCCTCTTTATCTCAGAAGAGCACCCCATCTGCCTATCCAATGGCATATACTTCATATGCAGCCAGGAGGCACTCCCATGCCTCAACTTATCTAAAATTTTCTGTTACATAATGTTTCTCAACCTCCCCCAGCCATATATATGAAATTCCAGATGTTTAAAAGGATCCTCTCACAGTCAAAGGTCAACAAGAGTGCAGCCCCCTTCCTGGTCCCCTTCTTGATAAAAGTGGGGGTCTTCACTGGCATGGCAATGCGTATAGCATGTATCTCTACCTCTACTCATTTCCATCAGGCATTGTCAATAAACATATTTTTTTTGTTTGTTTGGGTTTTTTTTTTTTTTTT
>NW_022968911.1:0-1042 GCF_012274545.1 Fukomys damarensis
AACTATGGCATACTTATTACTGATAGTATTTATGCTTTATAATTTTTTCTCTTACAAATAGTGTTGCAGCAAATATCAGGGTATACAGATTCTTATACATTTGGCAAGTATTTTGTCAAAATTACTTGACAGTGGGATTATCCCATGTTTTGACTCATGATTTAAATTCTCTTTCCATGTCCACCTCTTCATTATATTCTATTGTTTTTCTTATAGATGAAGACCAAATGGAGAGAGATGTCAACTGTCTATGCTGGGCCAGTTAGCAGAACTTGCAACTTCAGGGCTCTGAAGAGGCTACTGAAAAGCTTTGGCCCAATTCAGTCAATGTCTTTTGTTCTGGAAACTTACCAGGTAAGGAGGCTAGAAAATTTAGATTTTGATTTACTAGATTAGTATTAGGAATTCAGATGACTTTCAGGGTCATATACATAACATATATTAGTGAAGTAAGTTTCACTGTCCAGCTGTGACTGCCAGTAGCAGTTGTTGACTCATAAGAATGTACAAGAGGTGATCAAAATATATGGCAAATGTTAAAAAAATTTATTACAATAAAAGACATATCACCACTAATCCTCCTCAAAAATACTCCTCTTTGCTTCAAACCCTTATCCCATTGTCTTGCCATTTTCTGAAACAGTTCTAGAAGTTATCTTTTTGTGTCTTTACTTGTGCTGTTGTGGATGCCTCTTGGTGTTCTGAATTCAAAACATTTGCCTTTCACATGGGCGTTTGGGGAAGAGTCCAAAGGCCATTGAATAAGGTAGATAAGGACACACCATAATGTTTTTTGTTGCCTGCCTTTTTGTTGATGGCACTTGACAGCAGGATTTACTGTATTTTTTATCATATCTCATAAAAACCTCACAGAAGAGGACTTCCAGAGCTGCTCCAGAAAGTGGCAAGAATAGTGGGTTAACTGTTTTAAGTGAGGGAGGAAATTTTTAAAAAATTAATTGTACTGGTACATTTTAGGTCTACAATATAATGGCATTCATCATTAGAAATTTGCGTTTTTTTTTTTTTTTTTGGTTTTTTG
>NW_022968912.1:0-1269 GCF_012274545.1 Fukomys damarensis
AGTTAACTCAAGACCAAGTTGAGTGCCAGATTTGGGAGAAGGAAGTAAAATTGCTTTTATACACTGTAGAACATGATATAGCAAATCTCAGTCTAGACTTTGCCACTCTTTTTCTTTACCTTTTTCTTTTTTTAAACTTCACACTAGTTTAAGCCTTTAATTAGTAAATTCCTGGTCTAGACATAAGAAAGCAAACAATGTCATAAGTCTGTGAATCACCTTACCTGTTATGATTTTCTTTTCCAGATAACTGTGAAACCAAAATCTGGGGAAGAAACATAATGACACAGACAGTGTTATTACCAATTTGGGCAAAAATGTATCTTTGTGCCTTTAGATCTACAATGCTGATTTTTCAATTTGATGGGCTTAACGTAGTGCCTACCAAATTATCAGTTGTCATCGTTCTCATTTATGTAAGAAATATTCCTGCTAGGTCAAGCCCAGGGGTTGCCAAAGAAGAGTATAGAGCCTGGAGTTGAACTGCATTAATTTTGTTCCTCTCTATATTCACCGATTTATTGCAGTGAACTTTTATGCAGTGGAAAATTATTACCGCTTTACAGATCTCAGCAGCTCAAAATGGGAAGAATTTTGTTTTGAGCCCTTGAGGATTTAACAGTCAGTTAAATTTTGTCCTCAGATACTTTCTTCCAGATTTCACAGTCTCTGGTTCAGAGAGAACTGAGCACGAAGCTAGAATCCAAAGAAGTCAGAGGACCCATGTAGTCTGGGCCATGTTTGCAGTTGTGGTAGCAGGTTGATGAGAAAGAGGATGAACTGTAGTGAGAAGCATGGCAATGAGTAGATTCACACTCTTAGGTGAAAATGTAGCACATAGAAAGGTAAAATAGGATGACAAAGTCCTGTAAAAAATGCCAATACACGGGTTTTGTGCCTCTTCTACATGTGCATATTTAATTGGATTCAAATTCAAGTTACCACACACTTTTGCCAGAGCCACTATTTGACAATATAAACTTTGATATTTATAAAAGTAATCCATAGCGTTACATATCTTTCCCTGAAAACAGCTGAATGGTTGGTCTTCCCTTGTCCCATACCAACACTTAGCATTTGCCAGGTGCAGTTGAGGTGCATTAGAGAAGGTTTCCATGCGCTGTCCTCACTGGGCTGAGCTTAGCAGGTGGATGGATGAACAACAGTCCTTGTCTTCTGCAGACAAATCTCATCCTGGTGATCTGACTCATATTTACCCATGCTCCTACTTCTTCCTTTTCTGTCTGAGTTTTGTTTTTCTTTTTTTTT
>NW_022968913.1:0-204 GCF_012274545.1 Fukomys damarensis
ATGGTGGCACACACCTGTTATCCCAGCACTCGGGAGGCTGAGGCAGCAGGATCGCTGTGAGTTCGAGACCAGCCTGGCCTACATAGTGAGCTCCAGGTCAGTCTCAACTTCATAGTGAGACCCTGTCTCAAAAAAACAACAAAAAAAATCACTATTAAGAAGGTAAAAACATCAGTGGATAGACTCAAAAATTATATTATCAAT
>NW_022968914.1:0-535 GCF_012274545.1 Fukomys damarensis
CAATATTAAACATACTAGATGAGCTTCTCATTCATTTTTTTACTATTGTGTTACATTGATACTATTTACTCAGAATGAACCTGAATACATCAAAGATCAGAATGAAAGACCTTCTAGTCACAAAACTTTTAAAAGGAAGCCATGGAATATCTCTTTATGTCCTTTGATTTGGGAGAGCATGAATTAGAAAAAACAGGACGGTGAAAACAATGAGAAAAATAGGAAATTGAATATCCTAAAAAATTAGAAAATGTGCATTAAATGATAACTGAAACAGGCACAAAAAGAAAACAACTTATTTGAAGAATAAAAAAATGACTTCAATGATACATGTGCACCCATGTTCATAGCAGCACAATTTGCAATAGCTCAAAGTTGCAAGCAGCCCAGTTGACCATCAATGGAAGACTGGATAAATAAAATGTGTGTTTTTTAAAAAATTAAATTAAGTATTACTCAGACATAAAGAACGAGAGACTGAAGACATTTATTGGTAAATGTATGCACATTGAGGCCATACTCTTACGTGAAATAA
>NW_022968915.1:0-243 GCF_012274545.1 Fukomys damarensis
ATTTTTAGTTTTTCAAATGAAATTTTAAAGTTAATTTCTCCTGAGATACGGTGGCACTCTGTTTCCCGGGGTAACCTCCTCTCCTGTGCTCCAGTGCCTCACTGCCTCAGCCTTCCAAGTAGGTGACCTGCTGGGTACTTTACATTCGTCTGTCTATCGATCTAGTTGTCTAAGAGAGGCTCTCCCTCTATAGTCCAGGCTGGCCTTGAGCACACTGTGTAGCCCAGGCTGGCCTTGAACTCA
>NW_022968916.1:0-273 GCF_012274545.1 Fukomys damarensis
GAATGACCAGTGATGTGAAACATTTTTTCATATATTACTTGCTGCTTTTACTTCTTTGTCTGAGAAATATCTGTTTATTTTAGATGCCCATTTTTTAATCGGGTCTTTATATTTGGGGGGGTTGATTGATTTGAATTCTTTATATAGTCTAGATAATAGTCCTTTGTCTGAGGAGCAGCTGGTAAAATTTTTTTCCTGCATTCTGGGTTGTTTTTACTCCTGTTGATGGTTTCTTTTGCAGTGCAGAAGCTTTTTAATGTAAAGAGATCCCAG
>NW_022968917.1:0-448 GCF_012274545.1 Fukomys damarensis
CCAAGACTTGTCATGTAAAGGTACAAAGTCCCAATGATGAATGTAACTGTACTGTATACCTAACATTTACCAATAAACTCAAAGAGGAAAAAAAAAAAAGAAGTGCTATAATTAGATCTTCAGTGTTCCCCAAAGGCCTAAGAGTTAAAGGATTGGCAAAAGAGAGTAAAACCTTTGAGAGGTGGGACGTACATGGAGGTATATAGATCATTAGCAGCAAAGTCCTGAAGAGGATTATGCAGTTCAGTGTGCTGCTTCCCTGTATTGCTGCCCAGCCATGTTAATAGTTTTGTTCCTTTGCACACATTGTTCTATTGCCATCCAACACCCTCCCGTCCCCCGCAGGAGACTGGAATCTCTAAAACTGTGAACCAGCACAAAACCTTTCGCTTATTTTTAGCTTATATATGTGTGTGTGTGTGTGTGTGTGTATATATATATATATATG
>NW_022968918.1:0-333 GCF_012274545.1 Fukomys damarensis
TTTTGTTTATTTGTCAGCCATTTGTACTCTTCTTCTGAGGGGTATGGGTTCATTTCAGTTGCCCAATTTTGATTTGATCTTTTATATTAGGTGATCTCATTTTTTTTTCAATGCTTTGCTCTTAACATCAGTCCTTTGCCCAATTTATAGCTGGAAATTTTTTTCCCATTCTGAAGGTTGTTTCTTCTCTATGCTGGTTATTTCCTTTGCTGTGCAGAAGCTTTTCAATCTGCTATAATCCCACTTATTGGTTCTTAATGTTATTTCTTGAGCCACTGGGGCTCTGTTCGGGAGGCCCTTGCCCGTGCCTATAACTAAGGCTGGGTTAAATGA
>NW_022968919.1:0-294 GCF_012274545.1 Fukomys damarensis
TTCATTCCTTTCTTTTGTCCAAATGCTACCATTGCTAATCCCTGGCTCAGAAAGCCCTTTGACATCATTTCTCCACTACCATTCTTCCTCCTCTTCCTTTTACATGTGTGATCGAGGAGGATGTAGTAAAGATTGAGCCAGAGCCTTCACACGAAGTTACCTACTCAGTCTTTTTGACATTAAAAAAAAATTTTGAGACAGGGTCTCCCTAAATTGAGCCTCCCAGGTGAGGCTAAATACATAATCCTCTTATATTCCAGAGCACTGAATCACAGGTGTGGACTAGTACAACCC
>NW_022968920.1:0-218 GCF_012274545.1 Fukomys damarensis
CAATTAAGTTTCTTTACACAAAATAGGAAGAGCCAAGCAGAGTGTGATGGCAGAAGGCTTGGGCCTCCATGCTAAGGGGTATAGACTGCCATGTTTGAGCAATGGAGCGACTTTAGCAGGCAAAAAAGAATATGGTCAGCGGTCCTCTGTCTATCAATTCAAGAAGAGCCCAGGTAAGGAAAAAATGTAAGTAACCAGCCCAGGAAGTACAGAAAACA
>NW_022968921.1:0-255 GCF_012274545.1 Fukomys damarensis
CCCTGGGTTCAAGTCTCTGTATCACAAAACAAAACTAAAAACAAAAAAATTAGTCATTGAGCTGTTGGGTTCCATAGAAAACTAAAGACCTGAA
Source organism: Fukomys damarensis (assembly GCF_012274545.1). Taxonomy (NCBI): domain Eukaryota; kingdom Metazoa; phylum Chordata; class Mammalia; order Rodentia; family Bathyergidae; genus Fukomys; species Fukomys damarensis. The sequence continues at coordinate 95 of NW_022968921.1, forward strand.
AGATTACTAAATGGCCTTAAAATATCAAGGAATGTGAATGCTTTCCTATTCTAAAAGTTTTTATTAGGCTGCGGTTATATAGCTCAATGGCACATTACTTGGCTAACATGCTCAAGGCTAACATGGGTTTGGTTATGAGCACAATCAGTTAATAAAGTTTT
>NW_022968922.1:0-778 GCF_012274545.1 Fukomys damarensis
GAAATGAGTTTAAATAGAATTATTTCAGAGACCAAAAATATAGCACTGTTATAAATGGACATTCATGTAAAAAATCTGCAATGAAATACTATAAGTGAAACAAATTGTTTAATATATGGAATTAATTTAAAACTATAGAATGATCCATGCCACAAGATTTGAATAAACATGCCTTTTGGATGCTTATGGGTCATTCTCCAACATAGAGCTGATGCTAGCTCATAGTATAGGTTTGATTAAACATAAAATAAATGAAGTAATAATGTGTGTAACATAAGATCATAGTGTTGTTACTGGTGTTCAATAGGAGATAGCAAATTTAACAGAATCTTCTTGAAAGCTCACAAATTTCAAACTGTCACAGTCCATTTTGCTATACTGCATAGGAGCCAAGTAGCATTAACTCCCATTTCCACAACAAATGGCTTTGGGGAAAAATAAAATGGAATGGCATGATAGAAATGGACTGTCTCATTTTACAGCACATATCAGTCATTGCTACTCTTATAAAATAAAAATCCTATAATATTGTACGTAATGAAATCATAATTCACTCATTCCATTTATGTATAATGTAATATATCAATATGTGAATTTCATATATTCTGTTCATTTTGTCATTAAGAATTACATTTTTCTAAATTTCATTAAAAATTTTATATAGATTTCTGAGATACTCTCCAATTAATTAATCTTGTATTCCTCTATTCTACAGCAGAATTTATGTTTCAAAGAAAAGGAAGAAAAGAATTAATTTTTGTATCAGTGTGGTTTTTTT
>NW_022968923.1:0-203 GCF_012274545.1 Fukomys damarensis
AACCAAATGCTACTTTGGACCACACTTCAGGAGACTCCTCCGGCCCCATGTGTATCACACCCATGTGTTCATTGAGATGGAAAACTGCTCAATTTTTCTGACTTTTCAATATTCTTATGTACTACTAAAGGCTTCTGATCACAAGGTGCTGTCAGGAAACAACTGTCCTGCATCCTAACTGGCAGAGCAGTGACTCCCAAAGG
>NW_022968924.1:0-729 GCF_012274545.1 Fukomys damarensis
CACATCTGGAAGCTATTGGGTCTGTTTTTTGTTTTGCTTTGCTTGAGGCAGGGTCTTGCTTTACAGTTCAGGCTGGCTGAACTGGTCACTGTGTGACCCAGGCTGGCCTTGAAGTTGTGGTGATCCTTCTGCCTCAGCCTCCCAAGTGCTGGGATGACAGGTGTGTGCCACCACACCCAACTTATTGGATTCATTTTTCATGTTCTCTTGTTATTTTAAAGTTTCTCTGAATAATTGGCTTCTTATACCAGCTCTGTCTTCTAGTAATGATACTCTGTCCTCACATTGGTTGCTTTTGGTGCCCATGCTTTCAATACAATTTTTAATCTCCTCAATTTGTTTGGAAACTTTTTGTGGACTCTAATTCTTTTCTAAATGGGATATTCATGTTTTGTATCATTTTGTTTAGCTCAGTTAGGTTTTTATTAGTGTTTTCTATAAACTCTGATCATTTTTTATCACACCCATTTACCTGTTTAATGATGTCTTCTCTAGTTCTCTGATCATCCCATTTATCTAATTTTGAATTCCCTTTGCTATCCTTTCAAATAATTTGAAGATGTGGCTTTTATGATTTCCTTTTCCTTGATACCTCATGGATCAGCTTGGGGGGTTTTTGGAAGCATTTCGTTGCCTTATCTTTCCCTATGTTTATTTTTTGTTTTATTTTGTTTTGTGCTGAGGTTTGGGGGTGTTAGTATTGGAAAGATTTTGTTGCAAACATGGAGA
>NW_022968925.1:0-1060 GCF_012274545.1 Fukomys damarensis
GGACCATTGCAAGCCTTTATTATGGGGAGGATCTTCCAGGCTCTCTCCCAACAAAGAAGAGAGGGCAACATGGCCAAGATAGGGAACACCTTTTATGGGAGAGGGTGAGGCTAGTATGAGCTGGGGTGGGATTGAGTGAGGTGGTTGTAAGGGATTGGAGGAGTCTGTGACATCACTAGGAGGGGCTTGTGACATCACTAGTTGCTAGGAGGTAGCAAGTATCAGCTTACCTTTCTTGACAGGAAGAGGGGCATGTTGGGAAGAAGACTGTATGTCCTTTGGTGGGAGGATCCATATTTTAACATGGCATTATGGGAAAGAGTCTGCTATTCCATGTGGCAGCAGAGCATTATGGGAAGGAGGAGGCTACTATTTTATGTAGCAGCCATCTTAAAGCAAGGGAAATCTAACATTATCTAGCATTCTGGAAGCTGAAGCAGGAAGATCCCGAGTTCAAGCCAGCCTGTGCAATTTAGCAAGATCCTGTCTCAAAATTTTAAAAGGGCTAGGGATATAGCTCAGTTCAAAGACCCTGAGTTCAATCCCTAGTACCATAATAAATAGATAAATAGATAAATTATTTTAAAATGAGTCAGACCCTTATGTGTGAAAAAAGGTTCTGAAGTAAGTTTTTTTGCATTTTTTTTATGATTAACACTTAGGATATGATACACCATCTAAATAGGTCTATAATAGCTCTTTCAATGAACATGGAATAGAGATTCTGTATGGTAACAAAGTTTAAGTCTTTCTTGTGGCACAGTGTGTGCCTTATAGTATATGCCATGTTGCATTTGGGGGAGACTGTCCCTTAAATGAGTATGTTCAGAGCTCAAGATTGCATGATTCTCTCCACACGGCCTCTAAGAGCAGTCTAGCATCAGGTTTTCCAGGACCAGGCTGCAATCTCAGGGCTCAGTGGCAGGGACAGTGTGGGGTTCTGGGGCTGCTGGCCTGAATATTGACCCCAGTAAGACCTCTTGGAGCATAATATTTGATTGATCACCCTTTCAGAGTAATTAGGGGAGAAAACTCACTGTTGCCATGTTCAAGGACTCTC
>NW_022968926.1:0-897 GCF_012274545.1 Fukomys damarensis
TTTTTAATGCTTTTATTTATGTACTTATGTGTTTGTTTCATTTTATGGGTTTTCAACCCAGATCCCACTGACCCAGTTGACTATTACCCTTTGCTTGATGATTTCCCCACCTCCGTCCCAGATATCTCCACCCCCATGCTCCCACCAGTAGGTGTGCAAGCTGTGGCTCTTACCCATGAGGCTGTGAGGGTCAGCTGGGCAGATAACTCTGTTCCTAAGAACCAAAAATCATCCGAAGTAAGGTTATACACCGTCCGGTGGAGGACCAGCTTTTCTGCCAGTGCCAAGTACAAGGTAACGTTGTAATTGATTGCATGAAATCTAAAATGAACTGTGATTTTTTTCTGATGTGTAGTTTGAAGTACTTTCTGGACTATTATGAGTCAGTTTGCTAAAGAAATTTTACATGAGAAACAAAGCTTTTCAGTAATCAGTATTTAAGATTAGTACGGGGTAATTAGTTTTTAAGAAACAAATTTAGGATGAAGTAGAAATACATTGAGTTACAAAATGCTGTTTGAACTCCATTGGATATTAGGTTTCTGTCAGTAATTTGTTTTTACATGGGGTAATGTCATTTTCTTTTTTTGAAAATAGCAGATCTCCAATAATATTTTCTGGATAGATTTTGATATTTTTCTTTTCGTTTGGAATGTACATTGACACCCAAGGTATCCTCATTAATATCAAAGAGACCCATATTACAGTGACTGTGACTTAAGAGTAGATACCATGAAGATATTTTTGTACCATCTAAAGAAAGCAGTCTGCATCAGTGGTGGTAGACCTTTTAGAGACGATTAACAAAACAGTAACACAAAACTTACTTATCTCTTGCAAAGTGCCAACCCTGCGATTAAACTCGAATACTGATGTTTTAGTTTAGAAAAAAAAAAA
>NW_022968927.1:0-1112 GCF_012274545.1 Fukomys damarensis
TATTTGTCTTCTTTTGAACCTCTGGTCATCTTCTTGTTTGGCCTCCTGCTCACATTTAACATAAACCTTGATGACTACCTCTAAAAAGTAGGTCATATTCCTGACAGCAAAGCCCTTTAGCTTCTACAGCTTTTGTCTAATCCAGCCCCATTAAAGCTGTATTTACCATGTGCTGATTCTTAGTTGCTTCTGGATTGAATGAAGTGTGGAGCTGAAATACCTCACAAAGCCTTTCAAAAAACTGGCTAGGACTTTTATCAGTTCCTTGGAGTATTTCTGATATCTTTTCCATATTTGCTGCTTTTTCTCACCTTCCTTTAAGCTTTGTAAGAGAGCTTCTCTGTACCTCTGCAAGTGCTGTGATTGAGCTACATTGTTTGTGTCCCACTGGGGTTCTACCTCAGGGAATTGGTCCTGAGAATATGTTTGAATATTTATTATGCCTGCTGGGGCACTGTTTTCCAACAAGTGGAGGGCTGCTTGAGTCACTCTTCAATGCTTCTCAATGCTAAACAGGATCAGGAAAAGCAGTTTTCAGTCTGGTCAGGCTGGACTATGGATCTGGAAAATGGATTGCATCAAACCTATAAGGGCCTGGGGCTTCTGTGCGTAGGACAGAGTATGGTGTTTCCAGTTAAGGAAGTCATTGGTTGAGAAGGGCTGATAGATAAAGCTCTATTTTCCTTCTTAAATTTGGCCATTGACATCACTATAAATGGACCTCCTACTCTTCTTAAGAGGTATCTGGTAAGATCCTCATATGACTCAATCAGAGATGGTTTGTTCAGTTGCTCTGAACTACCCCATTTTCCTCCCATGGCAATGGTTCTGACTTCTTCCTCTGGAGTGATGCCTGGGATTCAGTCATTTGGTCCTGTTTTCCATAAGGTTTCTTCATAAAGGGGGGTAGATTGATATGTAAGTGGAGATGTTTCCATCTCTCCTGGCAGTTGTTGTAAGATCAGTTTTTCTTACTCTTTTTGTTGTTCCTTATCTGCCTCTCATGTTACTGGCAGGGTTGATTCTTCTTTCCCTTTTTTAGGCTCAACCCAGGCCATAAGTGTACAGAGCTTTTTAGTTTGACATAATTCTATTTGTTGATTATTGCTGCT
>NW_022968928.1:0-4014 GCF_012274545.1 Fukomys damarensis
AGTGAGACCCTGTCTCAAAAAACCAAAAAAAAAAAAAAAAAGTTTGTCTTTTATAGGTCTTATGCTGATGAATAAATTAATAACAGGTTTAGGGCTTTGAACTGTGCCTGCTTTAAAGAAACAGATGCTACCTGCTGGTGTGACTTGCAGTCATCCTGTGGTGAAATGATGCAGAGTATGTCAATGTTCTTTCTAGATAACTCAAAATCCCAAGAAGAAATTGTCTGTTTTGAATCACCACTTCATAAGACACCCAGCAAAACATTTTGAGGAAAACCCAGCAATCATTTCTGACCTAACAGGTTGGTGATGATAACATATTTTAAGTAGAACTTTTCAGGGCCGGGGATTTAGCTCAGTGGCACTGTGCCTACCTCACAAACACAAGGTCCTAAGTCCGATCCCCAGTACCACCCCAAAAAAATCAGTAAGTAGAACTTTTCATTTTTATTCTTAAGTAAATTTATTATTTGCAGATAAAAGTCTTTGAAATGGTAATACTGCCAGTACTATAATCCTGACATTTTATTAATTTCCCTTGATGGTGCTAGTGAGGCTCTTGGTTTGCAATAATAAGAGTAGGAAAGCAAGTTATAGGATGCTCTTAAAATTTTTTGTGCTAAAAATAACACAACAAATAGAGAGGGTGCTTCTGTGTGTTCATTTGTTTGCAGTGCTGGGGACTGAACTCAGGGCTTACACATGCTGGGCAAATGCTCTACCGCTAAATTGCATAAATGAGCCCATAAATGTGTGTAGCGTTAAACATTTAGTCTCCTGACAGTCACATAAAATAAGAGCTTTACTCATCTTGATACCTTTCAGTTTCTCAGTTTTGCTTATTCTTGAGTCTTTGCCAGCATATCTTCTGCTGGCAAACTTTGCTGTTAAATATAATAAGAACGGTTCTACTTTACTTAATGAAATGTCCCGTTTGGAAAATGAAATACTTCTACCTGTTGATGATTCCTTAAAGACGTCTGCACATCTGTGGCACTTTCATAAGTGTTGTGAGTGCCACGTGCTGTCAGCAGAGAGAGAACGTGTTCCTGGATTTGTCTCTGAAAGTAGTCAGGATTTAGAAACCACTTAGGGTCAGGAAGTGTTTCACCAGGATTCAAACAAATTATTTAATATTAAAAAGGCGAGTAAATTACTTTCCTTCACTTCAAGGGACATCTTTGTGGGTTCCGGTAAAAGTGTCCAGATGGACCTTTGTGGCTTACAATGTAAGTATCCCTCTGGAGGATTCTCTTTCAAAAATATTTTAATATTTATTTGTAAAATTTAAAGGGTTTTCATAAAGAGATAACAACATGCTATCTCCTCACAATTTAATAATTTCTTAATAATAAATATCTAGTCAATATCCAGTTTTCCAGTTGTCTAATGAATTTTTTCAGCTTGTATATTTAAATCAAGATCTAAATAAGGCCTTCAGGGTCATTGGCTATTCTCTTAGGCCTCTTTGATCTTCAGTACTTTCCCCACACTTGTTTTTCCTAGACACTTGTTGACAAGAGCAGGCCATCCCTCTATGTGATAGCTTCCCATGGTCCTGATTTTGCTGACTGAAATACTGTGGTCTTTCAGCTTATCCTTTACCAACCTCTACTCTGGTTTAGCAGGTTAGCTCCAGATGCTTGATAAGGTTCAGGTTTGTCTTTTGTTTTCCCTCTTGCTAGACTCTTTTTGTGATGTTAATAGCTGTTGATGAGGAACTCAAGTCATTAAATCATTTTGGAGGGTACTTCATTTATTAATTGGGCTGCTATGTAAAAACCTCTTGCCACATCTACTAAGTTTGTCAAAAGTGGAAAAAATCGTAGAGGAAGAAAATGATAATTGCTCAAATCTGTGGTCTTGCCTTCTCTCTACTGGTGTTCAGCGTAATGAGTTGGTTTGTTGGTGTCCTCCATCAATGGCAGTTAGATCCCCCCTCCCCAGAATGGGTATTAATTCGTGAATTTAATATATTTGTGTTTCATTCCACTGATGCTAAAATTGTTCTCCACTTGACAAGGAAAAGCCATTTTAACTTTGACTCCTTGGTCTTTCTGATACAGCTCTTGAATAGTTTCCTCATTGATGACAGGGTAGTTCAGATCATTTTGTATATCTCCTCTCCCAGAGCCTGAACCAGCTATTTCTTTTTGGTTTTGGTTTTGGTTTTTTATGACAGAGTCTCACTATGTAGTTCAGGCAGGCCTTGAACTCACTAAGGTAGCTGAAGCTGGCCTCGAACTCAGTGATCTTCCTACCTCAGCCTCCTGAGTGCTGGGATCACCAGTTATTTCTTTAAGGAGCTATTTCTTTATTTTGGGAAATATATCTTGGGACTATCTTCTAGCACTGCAAATGCTATGGATACTAGGTAGGCAATTCTAGGCCTTTTCAGTAGCCAGAGCTAAGTCTATTTTATCATAACTAAAGGGCCAAAAATCACCAAGGGAAAAAAAGTGTTCATACTGATACTTGTAGGAAAACTTCAGGACTACAGAGTTTATACCTCCTCCTTCTTAACTCCTTGTCTTCTGGCTCTCACTCCTAGAATGTTGGTTCTTGACAACACCAAGAATGACAAAGTAATTATTCATTTGCTGTATTCATATCTGTATTTTTGATGGTGAAATTGCCCACTCATGGCTATAATGAATGTTTTTCTTCTTTTTATAGGAATCTGATAAGATATATTTTACATTTCCTCTTGCAAAGCATAGAAAAAGCTACACACATGCCTATTGTCAGAGCACCATGCTGGTAAGATAATTGGTGTAATTTATGTAAATTTAAAAGGCTAACTATTGTTCATTTTTTAGATTTGACTAATAATCTAGTAGATTTTGATACTGAAACTATTCCCATTAAATCTAGTTGGTTGCAAAAGACTTGTTTGGAACAGGGTTTGGGTTAAAGTATTCATAGTTTTCTGAAACTGATGGTGTTTTACTACCTTGCACCTTTGGTCTTACCTTAGATTTTCACCCTTTCTGCCTTACTTTTACTGTGTTCAGGATGAAGGAACTGAATTCAGAGCCTCTTTAATTCTAAAATTCTATTGATATTTTAAATGATAAGTCTAAGTAAGCAGAGATATTACATAGAAATTTTATATAGTGAATCCTGTTTTCCAATGGCTTCCATTCTAAAATTATAGAAACTTTTTTTGCCAGTGCCATTGAAGACAGTGATTTGTACAATGTACTGTAGGCTTACTAAATCAAAGTAATGATTTTGTGTTTCTTTTTAAGGAATACTTACTGTGCTAGGTATCATATTAAAAAGTTAGATGCTCACTTTGACAACATATATACTAAAATTGGAATAATATGGAGATTAGCACATGCCCTATGCAAGGCTGACATACAAATGTGTGAGTCATTCCATATTTTTTAAATGGTAGGTGCTGTAGCATGCTTTTATAATTATATGTCAAATAATAATTTTCATAATTTTCCAACATTTATTAATTTATGAATTTTTTTGCCCAATTTGGAATATTTTTCTACTATTGCCTCAGGATTTTTCACATTATATCTACATCTTCAATAGTTAAAGTTTCTCTTTTCTCCTTTTTGTTAGGTTAATTCTACTTTTTAGAGCACTCATCTAATGTAGCATTTCACGGATAGATGTTGCTATTGATACATGGTATAGTCTGCAGAAGAGAAGATGGTCACCAGCCATGCAGACAGGGTTCTGAAGGAAGCCCCAGGTAGTGGAGTTGCTGGAGTCTGCAGCTCTCAGATGCTGGCATCTCTTACCCTAAGTCTAAGTGGGCAAACTCTGGCCCTGAGAATGAAGGTTTAAAATAGCCACACACAGACTGAATTTCGAAGTACTTGCCAAAGTACAAAAGTCCATTTGCTGATTGGAGGATCCCTGTTTTGTATTTAATGGTATGGACATTCATTACTATTAAGTGATGTCGTGAGCTTTAAAAATAATCTTTTCAAGCCGGGCGTGGTGGCGCATGCCTGTAATCCCAGCACTCAGGAGGCTGAGGCAGGAGGA
>NW_022968929.1:0-215 GCF_012274545.1 Fukomys damarensis
AGCTAGTAGATCACTGAAGAATCTGATTAGGGAGCATCATGATTGAAATTGCATTTTATGAAAATAGAATCTGATTTCTGAGTGCTATATAGAATGGAGAAGGTCAGGGAGGTCAGGTAGGACAACTACGGAGGAGTCAGGAAGCCAATTACGTGTGGGACATTTGGAATTGCATGGAGGTGACGGCCGTGAGAATAGCAAAGAGAAGTTGGATG
>NW_022968930.1:0-208 GCF_012274545.1 Fukomys damarensis
CTACACCTTCTATCAATAAGGTGTTTAAAGGTCTACAGACACCTTTTTAAACATTTTTAGTTTCCCTTGAACACAACTGAGATATCAGAATTTTCCTTTTCCACCATAAAGGCAAGGAGAGAAAATTAATAAAGAAAACTTTAAGCACAGCAGAAGACAAATACAAATAGGCAGAGAGAAACATGGCAGCCCAAAACCAGGAACTATA
>NW_022968931.1:0-266 GCF_012274545.1 Fukomys damarensis
TCTCACTATGTAGTTGAGACTGACCTGGAACTCCCTATGTAGCCCAGGCTGGTCTTGAACTCATGGGGATCCTCCTGCCTCAGCCTCCCGAGTGCTGGGATTACAGATGGGCACCATCATGCCTGGCATTTTTTACTGTATTAAAAAAAAATCTCAACACCACACTCACATATGAACATACACATATATGAATGTTTTGCACATCCAAATGCACTTTATGTGATAAATACTGCCATTGTGAGTTATCTAAAGCTATTCATAATACA
>NW_022968932.1:0-758 GCF_012274545.1 Fukomys damarensis
GACACTATTTCCAAATAATTTGTCATTCAGAGGTTCAGGTAGGCATGAATTTTGGAAGGATATTTTACAAAACCGTGCACAGGTGATACAGGAGGAAAAATGAAGCTATCAGAAGTTTATTTTGAGTTAAATGAATCATTATGATTCTGTCTTCTTTAAGGAATCAATGGCATGATATGATCCCAAGGAGGTATCAGGAAGATTTTCAGCTCGGAGAAAATGGAAAACTCTCAGATGGTTTCTAATCTGGGAAGCTACATTAAAGACAATAGAGGATTAGGAGCAGATATTTTTAATTAGCAAGAGAATGTGAACTCTTTATATTCTGCTGAGTAGATATGTATTAGAAAGACAAAAGTGGAAAATACCTGATAGAAAGCAATAGTCAATGTCCAACAAGAAGCATCTTCAGTGATTCTGAAGACATAAAACGATTGACTTGGACTGTCAAAAAAACAGGAAAATGTAATTCTTGGGAATAAAGAAAATCATAGGGATTACAGAAGTTGTGAGTTTTCATGAGCAAGAGCTGGAAAACCTGAGAGAATTTTGTCTCTATGAAGCCTGAAGCAAGCCTGAATGCTTAGTAAGAACCAAGCTGGCCGAGGCACTAGGCAGACAGGAATGAAAACATAGGCACAGATCTCATCACTGAAGAGCTGTCAGCTTAGTGGGAAGTACAACGACAATACAGGTAATAAAGGAGAGAGGGGCACGTGGCAGAAATACATGAAAAGAAGAACAAATACACCTTTACA
>NW_022968933.1:0-200 GCF_012274545.1 Fukomys damarensis
AATGGTGATTTAGCAGTGTCATGGAAAGAGAGAAAAGTACAGGGGAAATAATTACAAAGCAGATAGGAAAAGGACGTTGGTAAATGTCATCTCTCCTGGGGAGCGTTTAGCATGAGACTGAGACAGATTTGCAGGCGAATGATAAGCTGATCCTCGAGGTTGGTTCTCTAATCTCTGTAACCCTGGACTAAGCCCTGGAA
>NW_022968934.1:0-230 GCF_012274545.1 Fukomys damarensis
GTCAGATCAAGAACTATAACAACACTCATGTTTTCCTGTGAATGTGTTCATACTGCTTTAATGCACATCCATCTATCTATCTGTCTATCTAGATTTTTTTTTGGGGGGGGTACCAGGGATCGAACTCAGGCCCTTGCGCTTGCAAGGTAGGCGGCAGAACAACTGAGCTAAATCCCCGGCCCCTCTATCTACATCTTTAAATTTATTTTTGGCTTTGTTATTTTCATGTG
>NW_022968935.1:0-201 GCF_012274545.1 Fukomys damarensis
CACATTCAGGAAAGTAACACTTTGATTTCAAAGGGCTAAGCAATGAAAGAAGGTGTTTCCCTGAGAAAACACCAGATTTAACTGCAGAAGAACTCTGCCCAATGCGTCTGTGTTCTACCATCAAACTGAACCTATCAACAAGTATACAGGATTCTGGAGGCTTGAATGCTCTCAGAGCTGCTTCGCACGCTCTTAGGACTT
>NW_022968936.1:0-427 GCF_012274545.1 Fukomys damarensis
TTCTGAATTTGTCTGTAGTTAATCTTACCAGTTGTATTACTTCTGATGTTTTCTTCTTAACTTGCTAGTGTCTCTTTCTTTCAGGTGAAAACCTCCCCGTGTCATTCTGTGTTGGATGTGTCTTTGGGTTATGAATTCAGTTTGTTTTGTCTAGAGATGTCTAGCTGTCCTGTAAGCGAGTATTCTTGGTTGGCAGGTTTTTTCCTATAGCACTGTGGCAATTTCATCCCACTCCTTCCTGGCCAGTAAGGTGCTGGCCAGTTAGATGTTTCATTTTTCTTGGGGCTTTGAACGTTTGAAGGTGAAAGACAAAAAGCAGATACTTAAAGCCCCAAGAAAGAAAAGTTGAATCTAACTGGTGATTTTGACCTTCCTGTACCCAGATATCTGTATCCTTCTCTAGGTTTGAGATGTTTTTGCCTATTAA
>NW_022968937.1:0-571 GCF_012274545.1 Fukomys damarensis
ACTTCACATTCATGAAACTGACCGCTTTCGCTTTAAACGGCTAAGCGGCGAATGAAGCTGTTTTCCGGGGAAAACTGCACTTTTAAAGGGAGAAGCCTTCGGCAAAGTGCGTTTGTGTTCTAACGTCAAACTGAAGCTGTCCCCAAGTATACAGAGTTCTGGAGGCTTGTGTGCACTCAGAGCTGCTAGGCACTCCCTTAGGCCTGAAGGGCTTCTCTGCTAAAAGTGCCTCACAACAGTGTTTCAGTCTCTGATATGCAGAGACCTACAAATAAAAAGGACTACAGTTGTACTCCCCATAAGAAGTGGACTTCACTGGTAAACTCACAGAGTTGCAGCACCTTTCTCTGTGGAGTACTTCACATTCATGAAACTGACCGCTTTCGCTTTAAACGGCTAAGCGGCGAGAGAAGCTGTTTCCCGGGGAAATCAGCACTTTAAACCGGAGAAGCCTTCGGCAAAGTCCGTTTGTGTTCTAACTTCAAACTGAACCTATTCCCAAGTATATAGAGTTGTGGAGGCTTGTGTGCACTCAGAGCTGCTAGGCACTACCTTAGGCCTGAAGGGCTTC
>NW_022968938.1:0-213 GCF_012274545.1 Fukomys damarensis
AGGTTTCGGCCGGACTTGCTTCTCAAACAAGCCAACTGTGGGCTTCACTTCACACCCTGCTTTTGCTTTAACAATACTGTGGTCCCCTGTACAGTCTAGTGATAGTATGTTCCCATTTGCTATAAATTTGAATATTAAAAGTGAAGTTATATCTAGAAACTTAATGGAATAATAATTATTTAAGCACTGCCTTTGATGTCCGCTATGACATTA
>NW_022968939.1:0-376 GCF_012274545.1 Fukomys damarensis
AACGAATGAATAATAAATAACAAATAACATAAAACTGGAAAGGAAAAAGGAAGAAATCTATACAAATGCATTTGTCTCCTAACAAAACCTCCTCTACTGCCTCCAGCAAAATTCTCCAAGTAGCATCATAAGGTGAGAGTAAGGACCTTGCTGAACCAGGAAGGTTCACTTTTAACCAGACTATATTAGCAGGTTTTTAATTTGCATAACACTTTCCCACTTGACACTGCCTGTGATCTAATGCTTCACAGAATTTTTGATTGATCTTCTCAGACAAATGTAAAAAGTAAGATGTTTCACAGGGCACCTGTCTCAAACTTTTCAACCAATCAATAACACTGTGTACAGTTAACAGAGTGGGAAGGTTCTGGGGAGA
>NW_022968940.1:0-233 GCF_012274545.1 Fukomys damarensis
GAAACTATTCCGTATTTACACATATGCAATCCTATTTATTTCACTTAAGAGTATAGCTTTAAAGTAAATATTTAAATATAAAATATTTATATTTTATATTTTATAAAATATAAATATATAAAATTTAATGGGATGGTCCTTTTATGGAAAATAGTACAATAGTTTTTAGGCATAAACTAAGTTAAATTCTTGAGCCTTCGTTTTTCTGAATAAAAAGAACATGCTTATTCAGT
>NW_022968941.1:0-223 GCF_012274545.1 Fukomys damarensis
TCAATCCCCAGTAACAAAACAAAACAAAATGAAAAAAAAAAAAAACAACAAAAGAACAAAAAAGTGTTGTACCACTGTTGCAGTAAATGCAGGATTAATAGAGCATAGGACAGCATGAGAGGACACAGGGAAAAAGGGAACTTACCACTAGGAAACTCTGCTTCTGAAGGCACATTAAAGTCATGGTGACATTTTAATGGGTTGATTCTATGAGAATACATAT
>NW_022968942.1:0-376 GCF_012274545.1 Fukomys damarensis
GGGGCAAGCTCACTGAGAGTAATTAGCTCAGATCTGCAAATTGCTGCCCACATTGTGTACCAGTGAAAGCAGAGATGTCTTAAAGGAGCCATTTTTCCTTTTGCTTTCATCTTCATTTCTCTCCTTTCTTGTTCCTGTTCTATCCTATTTATTTCTTGATTGTTCTTAATTTCACAGGAGCATGAATACAGTTTCTAGTTTTCCCATTTATATTAGATTGTTCTCTTTTTGTTTTTGTTCCTTTCTCCTCTCTTTTCCTCCATACTCACCTGTTTTCCAAAGTTTGCAAATCTTTCTGTTTCCTCTGGCCCTCTTTCTAAACTTTCTCTCTCCTGTTTTTGTACCCTCCTCCCAAAGTCCTTCTAAATCTTCCTGG
>NW_022968943.1:0-260 GCF_012274545.1 Fukomys damarensis
TTTCCCATGAGCTTTCCTTCTGAACTGAACTTGAAAGCATCAGGAGTGAGGGTTAACAAGGGTCATCCACTGACGGAATGTGTGCGGACACAACAGGTGTTGCTCTGTTGCAGTGACACAGATCATCCCTCACCAGAGCATCACGCACTAACAAACCAAGGAGCAGCCATGTCTGGAGTTCTCTGTGGATGTCTCGAATGGAGAACATCCTGGGAACAGGCCAGGGAACCTCCTGGTTTCTATGGAAACAAAATGGCTGC
>NW_022968944.1:0-296 GCF_012274545.1 Fukomys damarensis
AATGAAGAGCTTGGGATAAAACGGCCTACAAATTCTTTGCATTGCAGTTCCCTCTGGTTCTCCACAATTTCAGCCATGGAATGGCGCTGGGGTGCATGTGAGTGTGGGGAATGTCCTGAAAATTCAATCAGCGATTCTGAAGTTTTATATTATCTAAATCTTCTTTTCGTCAAAGATTAGACCTTAGGCCAGAGGACGTATCCGCATACCTGAGCTGAAGTCAGTGTCCTGTATATTCACATATGTTCATATAAAGTAATCTCCTCTTATCCATCACTCCATTTTTCAGGGAATCA
>NW_022968945.1:0-1426 GCF_012274545.1 Fukomys damarensis
CTGTGAGTGAGTTCATGTCTGAGTGTGTGTTCACGTCAGTTCATATCTATCTCTGAGTGTGAGTTTGTGTCTGCTTGTGCATTCTCATTTACCTGGGTATGCATATAACCATGCATGGTCGCTTCCGTCAGAGTACAAATTCACAAATATCTGTGACCATGGGTTCACTGGTGAGTATGTGTTCATGTCTATATGTCCAATGTGAGTCCACATCTGTCTGTAAGAATTCATTTTGAGTGTGTGTTCTGGTCAATGAGTATGTGTTCACACTTGTGAGAGTTTGCATCTATAAATGTGCATAAGTATTTATCACTGTGCATCTATATTTATATATGTGAGTGAGTTCACATTTATCTGTGTGAATTCACAATTACCTGTGAATGTTTGTTCATCCAGCAGTGTGAGCACACACCTCTCTGAGTGTGTTTGTGAGTTCATATTGGTGCATTTGTCTGTAAGTGTTCATTCAAATTTAACTATGTGTGTTCAATGAATGCATCTTCATGTTTACCTGTGTGAGTTCACCTCTGTGAATATGCATTCATCTGCGTATGTTCACATTTACCTGTAAAAACTTGCACCTGTCAGTTTGTGTTTGTTTCTGAGTGTGAGTTCATACCCATCTGTGCAAGTTCAGGTCTATGAGAACATCTTGTCTATCTTGAGTGTGTATGTACTACATGTGAGTGTCAGTTCCTGTCCCACATGGGCATGTGGCTTTCCTCTCCTGGGTTCCACTTACTAGTCTGTAACCCTGATGATCACGTGTCTTCAGGGCACGATGAACACGTCAGGCCACTGCTTGAAATCAATATAAGAAGCACGGTGGGAGCTGAAGGACAAGGCTGGCGCAGCCACTGGTAAGGTGGCCTGGCACTCTCGATTTGCAAGAACACAAAGCAGACATGGTTGATGTCATCGTCACTTCAGCAGGGTTCTGTGCACATCTGCTGGGCTGGATGGGTAGCCACTCACCTCAGCTCAGGCAAAGGCAGGAAGGATGGTGCTGCTGGACTCGCTGCCATTCTCCCATCTCATCTCTCAGGGCTCCTGGGGCTCTTTTCTCTGAAAGAATATGGGCAATTATCAAATATGATTCTCTAGACTGCAGTTATAGCCCTATTTTTAAAGTGGCAGTCATCCATGACACTGGGCTACTTGCCTGAAGAAAGGCTGGAGAAGCCGAGATGGGGCAAAACTGGGACACCTTTCTATGCCAACCTTCTTTGGCCAAGCATCTCTGAGCATATGCAGGCAGAACAAAAATCCTGGGTGGTCTATAGTCAAAGGAACCAGTTCTATCCCAAGGCCAAGGGCAACCAATATCTGGGATGATAGGGTTGCCTAGTAGGTAGCCCTATCCCTCGGGAGACAGAAGTAAAATTGCTGTAAACATTCCTGCTGTTAATTGCTCTACGCTGAGTTA
>NW_022968946.1:0-591 GCF_012274545.1 Fukomys damarensis
GTAAATCATAGGTGCTGAGTTTTGTGTGGAAGACAAGGCCTACCACCACCCACATAGGCTCCCATCAACTGTCCCTTTAGCCATCTGTACAGTGAGTGTCTGGTACACAGCCAGGCATTTAATTACATGCCACAGTTGCTCAATTACTTAGCTAAGTTTAACTTCGAGAATATGGATATTGTTTCCATCAAGTAAAATGCCTACAATTGTAGGTCCTCAAATATATACTGGTTTGTTGAAAATTAATAATTGCTCATATAAGCTTTAGGATAATGTTTTTATTTCAGATAAGAGTATGTCAATGACTCTCAAACATTAAAAATTATTGGGCTGGAGGTTTTAGCTCAGTGGTTCTGCTTCCTGCCTTGAAAGCACAAGGACCTGAGTTCGAGCCCCAGTACCAAAAGAAAAATTATTAATCACATAAACTATGCACATTACATATTTATAGGATAATGTTTTATTTAAAACCAAAATCCTTCAGAGACTGGATAAAGATGTGGTTTGTTTATAAAATGGAATACTTCTCAGCCATAAAGTATGAGAAATTAGTCATTCATAGGAAAATGGATACATATTGAGGACACACTC
>NW_022968947.1:0-240 GCF_012274545.1 Fukomys damarensis
TATAAAGGAACATAAGGAAGAAAAACTATAGTATTCTAACTTTTCATAGTGTGATTGAAAAGAACATTTCCTTAATCCTCCAAGTCTGTGAAATCAACCTTAGAGATAGACAATTATGTATTCTATTTAGAAATTTAAAAGCGAAGTAACAATTAGCAGATGTACTTAACTGAGTATAGGAAGTCAAGCTGACCCTAGAGTGTGGATGAAGAAAATGTTTCAGTGATCAAAACAAAGGAG
>NW_022968948.1:0-225 GCF_012274545.1 Fukomys damarensis
ACAAAAGTTGTACAATGGGGTGTGAAAATAAGCCAAGGGTCTTTTTTCTCTGCATGTATGTGGTTGTCTGCTCTCAGTAATGATAAATTAGTGAAACCTCCATAGGCCTAAAAACTTGAACAAGTGAGGAATCAATAGTGCAGAAATTCTTTGAAGCATGCCAAGGTGTATAATAAAGAATCAAGTGTTTACCCACTGTGGGAAGGAGCCTGCGAAGCTGCAGAA
>NW_022968949.1:0-479 GCF_012274545.1 Fukomys damarensis
CTTTGCAGAGGGCTTCTGGGGTTTAAAGTGCAGTTTTCCACAGGAAACAGCTTCTCTCGGCGCACAGCCGTTTAAAGTGAAAGCGGTCAGTTTCATGAATGTGAAGCACTCCACAGAGAAAGGTGCTGCAACTCTGTGAGTTTACCAGTGAAGTCCACCTCTTATGTGGAGCACAGCATTTGTTTGTAGGTCTCTGCCTGGCAGAGACGGAAACACTGTTGTGAGGCACTTTTAGCAGAGAAGCCCTTCAGGCCTAAGAGAGTGCCTAGCATCTCTGAGTGCACACCACCCTCAAGAACTCTGTATACTTGGGGATAGGTTCAGTTTGACGTTAGAACACAAACGCACTTTGCAGAGGGCTTCTGCGGTTTAAAGTGCAGTTTTCCCCGGGGAAGAGCTTCTCTCGGCGCTTAGCCGTTTAAAGCGAAAGTGGTCAGTTTTATGAATGTGAAGCACTCCACAGAGAAAGGTGCTGCAAC
>NW_022968950.1:0-318 GCF_012274545.1 Fukomys damarensis
GTAAGGGAGTGCCTAGCAACTCTGAATGCACACAATCCTCCAGAATCCTGTATACTTGGGCATTGGATCAGTTTGAAGTTTGAACTAAAACACACTGGTCAGAGAGCTTCTGCGGTTAAAACTGCAGTTTTCCCAGGATAACAGCTTCTTTCTCCACTTAGCCCTTTGAAACCAAAGCGGTTCCTTTCCTGAATGTGAAGTACTCCACACAGAAAGGTGCTGCAACGCTGTGTGGTTGCCAGTGAATTCCACCCATTATATGGAGTACAACTGTATTCCTTTTTGTTGTATGTCTCTGTCTGGCAGAGATTGAAACAC
>NW_022968951.1:0-335 GCF_012274545.1 Fukomys damarensis
ATGGCTGGGTTTACAGGGACAGAAAGAGGAGCCTTTCCTGAGTTGTTCACTGTGCAACAGGACGTCAAATGTCAGAAGGCAGAGCTTCACTGAGTGACTTGGGGCAAGTCCCTTGTGTCCCTGAGCCTGTTTGTTGCCTCCTGTCACACAGGGTTGGTAAGAGTCACCTCCACACCTATCAAGTTACAAGAAACGGATGAACTCCTGAGCATGAACATGTCAAGGAAGGCTGTAAATAGCATGGTTGTGACTGAGACTAGAAGGGGGACAACCGGCTCCCAGCCATGCTGGGCTGACCCTGCTCATTTATCCGGAGCTCTTCAGACTTCCAAGTA
>NW_022968952.1:0-228 GCF_012274545.1 Fukomys damarensis
TCACCAGTAAAATTCCACCTCTGACACTCAGTATTAACATTAGAAAAATGTTGGCTTGATGAGTCTCCACCTATAGATCATAAGCCTTTCTGATTTAATCTAGCTGGTATTAAACACTAAATTTTGGCTTAACCTAAATAACAGATAGAAAATATCACAGTATATTGCCAAAGCATTTTTAAATGAATAATAGTCCCCATGACAAGATAGCATCAATAGGGGTCCCAT
>NW_022968953.1:0-709 GCF_012274545.1 Fukomys damarensis
TTTTCCTCATTAAACTGTATGGGGTAAGCAATAGCATTATAATTTATTAGCATATGCCCTTTTTGGTGAAAAGATGAAAGATAAACAAAACAATTTTTTTGGAGGCAAAAGACCACTGCAACTAATTTTTATTCTATTCCAAGTAAAGTTCACTAAACAAGGATGTTTCACATTTATTAACCTACAGTTACATTAATAATGATATGTATGAAAATGATGATTACAGGGAAAATAAGTGTGCATACACGTGTCCATAATTTAAGTCAATGGTCTCTTAAAAAGTTGACATCTACACAAACACACTCACACACACACAAAAAAGTGAGAAAAAAGAGCCAGGGATGTAGCTCAGCAGCATAGTGCCTGCCTGGCAGGGGTGAGGCCCTGAGTTCCATTCCTAGGTAACCCCATCTAAAAAAGTTGACATTCATACTGCAGCTTGTAGCCATAAAGACTCAAAATGATAAAAAGCAATATAAAATTTAAGTAACTAAGTCAGTAAGAGGAGAACTACTGAATATCCCCCACTTTTTTACTGACTTCTATTTTATATCAGTAAATACCGGTGTATACACTAACGTGGTTTTATTATTAAAAAGTCAAATATTACAAAAAATAGTTCGAGCAAACTAAATAATTCCAGGGGAAAGTGTAAGTTTTGAAGTTTTAGTAAAGTCTTCACTATTCGGAAAATTAAATTATGATAATG
>NW_022968954.1:0-481 GCF_012274545.1 Fukomys damarensis
CATGTTTCTTTTATCTGTTCCACTCTTGGTGGGCACTCGGGCTGGTTTAGCATCTTTGCTATTATGAATAGTGCTACGATAAATGGGGGCATCCAGGCATTCTCTTGACTACAATTATATGAGTGACCCTAAGCCCAGTTAAGTTGCTGTCAAATTCCTGAGCTATAGTCCCTGTGACATAATGTATTCATTCTTATTCTGCCTTGCTTTTTTGCTACTGGGGACTGAACTCAGGTCCTTGCACATACCAGGCCAAGTGCTTTGTCACTGGGCTACACCATCAGCCTTTTTTTTTTGGTACCAGGGATTGAACTCAGGATCTTGCACTTGTGAGGTAGGTGGTGGCACCACTGAGCTAAATCCCTGGCCCTCCCCCCAGCCCTTTTTATATTTTTATTTTATTTTTATTTTTTTGAGTCAGGGTCTCACTATGTAGTTGATACTAACCTGGAACTCACTATGTAGCCCAGGCTGGTCTCGA
>NW_022968955.1:0-250 GCF_012274545.1 Fukomys damarensis
TTCTTTGGGCTCATGCCAGAAGTCCAGGAAGTGTGATAAGGGCAGGAATATATCTTTTAGGCTCCCTTCAGGATGTCAAGGAGAGATACAGATACAGATAAAGATACAAACATCAAGATGTTGAACATCTTAAACAGAAGAACAGACTGTTTTAAAGATTTCTATGCAGGAATTGTTCTACCTATGTTGAAAGAAAATATCTGAAATGATGGTTAACGGATATAGCTAGAAATGTTTACACTCAGTAAGC
>NW_022968956.1:0-219 GCF_012274545.1 Fukomys damarensis
TAGTTGATATATTTATCTTAATTTCTAATTTTCCTAATTTTCACTGCTGCCTTAAATTTATCACTTGTATGACTTTCAGGTTAAAAACATCATCTATCTTTTTGTTTGTTTGTTTTTGTTTTTTGAGATAGGGTCTCACAATTTAACCCAGGCTGGTGGACTGGAACTCATGGTACTCCTCCTGTCTCTGCCTCCCAAGTGCTGGGATTACAGAGCAGT
>NW_022968957.1:0-285 GCF_012274545.1 Fukomys damarensis
GGTCGGGGGAAAGAAACATTGGAAAGTCACAGACAGAAACTTCTGATCAGTGACCTCACTTCCCCTGCAGTGCTGTTGCTGCCTCCTGTTTGGTGGCCCTGCATCGACCCTAATCCTGCTTTGCCCTACACCTGACAGACCTCTGTCTTCTGCCAGGAGGGAAGGAACAGTAGTAGCCTGGTGCATACTTTGAGACAGGGAGCCGAGGGTCTGGGGCGTTTTCCTGTTCTTCTGGAGGGACTCAGTGCTAGTTTCTGGGCCTTTGGGTCAGTTACAGATCGGGCA
>NW_022968958.1:0-1117 GCF_012274545.1 Fukomys damarensis
GGTAGCTCTAGGTTCTGCATTTTCAAAAGCTCTGTAAATGATTGTAATGCAGATCATACTTTAACTTCCACAAAAGAGGATGAAAACAAGAAAAGCAGCTCCTGACATCCACCTGGACTTTGGTATTGATGGAAGCTGTCCAGGCACTGACAGCCAGGTCCTGGCACTCTCCTTGTGGGCATAGCCAATTTCATAGAACATCAGCATCAGACAAGGCTGCTCTGATCATGATGCATCAAAGCAAAAACAAGGCCACTTGTAATCATGTCAGACCTCAGACAAAAACAAGAGCAATGTTCAAACCACAAAATACCAAACATCCTCTCTCCCGGCATATATGAGTGATTGATGCTACTTTACCAATTATAGCTCTCTCCTTGGTCTAGCCTGGCCTCCCTATACAAAAGATTTATTGAGATACACAATCATAGAATTACCCTTGCTCCCTCAGGGTATCCAATTCAGAGCAAAGCCCTACTTCTTAAACCTTCCCGATGATCTCTGAGCCCAAGCCCAAATCCTACAACCCCAGTCATCATTCTCTGTGGTGTACTCTCTCACCTGCTGCAGCCAGTAATATGCCTACCTCGCTCCGCTGCAGGTACATGTTGGTGGTATTTGGCTGGAATACACTGACAAGGCCCAGTAGCTAGTCCAGTGCTTTCCATTCTTTCTCTACGTATGCTGATGGTTGTAGTTACTAAGCCACTCAGGGACCTCAGTTGTGTTCCTGGGCATTTCATCTCTATGCTGTGGAAGTGCGTGAGTCATGACCCACTCATGAAAGTATACACTATTAAGGGCACCAGATGCAATTAATTTGCAAAGACATGTTAATGAAAGATGGTAAAACATCAGGCATTGCAATAGCATGGGTCTGTTTCCACCTCTAGGCCTGAGGAGCAAGGGCAAGAGAGCCACAAAGAGGACCACCCGACAGAGTTGTGGCCTGTGGAAGAGGCACACGGCCCCTGCCTACTGACAGGCAGCAAGGTGGGGCAGGTAGACAAATGCCTTGACTTCATTCCTCTTCCTCCCTTTGATCTCCTGCCTGAAGTTTCTGTAAAAGGCAACCGAAACTAGTGCATGTGGTAGATTCTTTACTTTTTTCTTAGTT
>NW_022968959.1:0-205 GCF_012274545.1 Fukomys damarensis
TTTGGGTGGATTATTTCCAGGACTGTTAGCATTGGAATCTACCATCTATAGAAAAGAGATAGTAAATCACGACTTGGGCCTGTTGTGCTTCCATACCCACTTTTTGTCCTGTGTTTATTGAGTCCTGCCCTGCCTTTCCCGCTGGGGAGTGTCAGTCAATGGTGTGTTGTCTGCCTCAGGGCTGAATTCACCCCAGAAACTTTTA
>NW_022968960.1:0-563 GCF_012274545.1 Fukomys damarensis
TTTGAGTCTGACTGCTCCCCTCCCCTTGTATCCTAGCAGAAGAGAGGGCGAGGGATTGCTCAGCTGGAACGCGAAGCTTTCTGTGGCTCGAATCAGGTACGGGGCTTCCCGAATCAAGGGCAGGTGCCCTCGAGGGAGGGTGGACATAGGGGTGGTCACATCTTTAAGAAATGTTGAAGAATCAAAGGAAGTGGAGAAGGGCCTGGAGTGCAGAGCCCACTTGTCCTGTGGCCTGGTCAATCAGAGGTCGGCCTCAGGAGCAAAGGGTTTCTTTGGAGAAACAAGGGTTGGTTTGTTTATTTTTCCAGCTCTCTTTGAACATCTGCACTGTTCCAGGACCTGCAGGGAAACTGAGGCCCTGGAAGCCAAATGGCTTGCCTGGGGTGCCCGGAAGCCAACGGAATGTGTACATAGAGTGCCTGCACCTGCTATTCCTCGATGGCCCTCTGCGTGGCCTAAGAGGGAGGGAAGGAGGCAGAGCCTGTCCTGTGTGTTGGGATGGGACGTGTCAGGCTACACCTTATCAGGGTCCAGAGAGAGGATAATAGGATGAGGACACAGCC
>NW_022968961.1:0-255 GCF_012274545.1 Fukomys damarensis
ATGTAGAGGCTACCGGAATTTAACCCCCTTGCTCCATTTTCAAAGTCAGCAATAGCAGCTTGACCCTATGAATTGCTCCTTCTTCTCTCATATTTATGAGACAGCCTGGCAATGTCTTCAGTTTTAAGGCTCATGTAATTAGACTGACTCCACCTGGATAATCCAGGATAATCTCCCATTTTAATGTTCTTGATTTAACTACCTCTGCATAGCCCTTTGTGCTCTATATGGTAACATATTTACAGATTCTGGAGC
>NW_022968962.1:0-240 GCF_012274545.1 Fukomys damarensis
AGTAGTTTCTCCTTTTATTATGCGAATCAGTGAATGTGCCTCAATTGTTTTTCTATTCTGAGGACCCAGCTTTGTCTAACTGTCATATAATAATTTCTAAATAATTTAGTTACCCACAATAAAACTTCCAAAACTTCTCTACAGTCTCAGTCAAAATACAAGAGCCTACTTTATAGTTCTACAGAAAACAATCCTAAAATTCATATGAAACCAGAAGAGACCCCAAATAGCAAAAGTAAT
>NW_022968963.1:0-782 GCF_012274545.1 Fukomys damarensis
CACCTCACATGGAACAAAGAAGCCAAACACCCTCACTGGAGGAAGGATAGCCTCTTTACATAACGGTACTGGAAAACCTTAGTGTCAACTTGCTAAAGACTAAAACTAGGCTCATGTCTCACCATGCAGTACAATAAAATTGAAATGGATCAAAATCTAAATATACACATTCTTTTCCTATTCCCGTGGTCTGGGAGGAGACAGGACTGGGTCAATGCTGATGCAGGTATGTTACAAGATGAGCCTGGAATATGTACCAGTTCCAGTAAACTTACATGCAAACACACACTCGTACACACGAAGACGTGTGCACAAATCAACACATAGTGCCATATGTATATCAAGAGCATTTGGGAAACCAACAAAAGTTGAAATTTAACAAAAACTGAAATATTTGCTTTTATGAGTCAGCAATTGCCTATTTCCTCTTCATCCAGCTTGCACTGACTTCTTTTGATTTATTAACAATCAAATAATAAGTAGTCTCATGAAGACCATATCAGCAACACTGAATTTGTAGCCTAGGGGATCAGGTTAGGCAGTGAAGACCACCTGTACTCCAGCGCTCAATATTTTCCATTTATTAGTAAAGTGGCTATAAACACTGACTGCACCTGTGACCCTAAAATGGCCTTGTGTCAGGATGTATATAGATGATGATCATGACTATTAGGGGTCCTTCCACTTTGGCATTCAGTTTGTGGCCTACTCTGTCCTCTGAACACAAGTGCTAATTAGAGCTGCTGCTGTCTCCTGGGCTTCAGGTTCTGTTATTTTGTCTC
>NW_022968964.1:0-203 GCF_012274545.1 Fukomys damarensis
CTTAACTCCAGAAAACCAACTGTTGTACAAGAGAATAAAAGCAATCGTGCTTCCGTCATGAGCGTTATGTCACCAGGTTAATATCGCCCCTGCGTGCCAGCCTGAGCGAAATCATGAAATAACACGAGTGAGGTGGTCAGAGTGCGAGAGTAGGGCCAACTGCAGTGGGAGTGGTGCGAAAGCTGAGCAGTGCAAAGCTACAG
>NW_022968965.1:0-306 GCF_012274545.1 Fukomys damarensis
TATTTGACAGAAGCCAACGAAGCCCACACGCATTACCTGACAATGCACTTAGAAGAGTGCTGTATTTTTTTCCTTGCCAGGTTTTGTCGAAGTGCTTGAAGGCATAAAGAAGCAAAACTTTACCAAGCTTACAGAGCAGGCTGTGTGACTTTCTTGGTGTCATGTCACAAATAAATATGTGTGTGAGGGACAAGAAGGGTATAAACCTTGCTCTCGGCCGCTTTGTAGTGAGGTTGTGTAGGAAGAGACGTGTAGGCTACCTAGCTCTGATTTTATAAACGTAACAGCTGCGAGGCCTCACACAAC
>NW_022968966.1:0-1620 GCF_012274545.1 Fukomys damarensis
CACAGTGCAGCTAAGTCTGCACTGCTTGGAGAAGAAGATGCAGGTCCAGACCCCTGAGCAAGAGGGATAGAGGTGCAAACCCCAGCTGTGCTGGAGCTGCCCTTGTGGGTTGGCCTCTCTGGGCAGTGGGCTCCTCAGCGCCTGGCCTGAGCCTCGGTGGACTGTCTCCCTGGCCTGGGCAGGGTGAGCTCCTCTGGCCTCGGTTCTGGAGGAGCTCTGAACGCTTTGTTTGTGATCTGCTGTGCCTTCCTTATTTTAGTAAGCAAATGGCTATTTGATTTTTAATGGGACATGTGGGGAAGCGGCCTCCTGAGAGTACTAACCATACTAATGCGAAGAGTTGAGTGAGTCCAAAGGGCCTGCAGTCTAGAGACCAGTGAGGGTGCTTCTCTGGGGACCCTCAGTCAGCCTCTCCGCAGCGGACCCTGAAGCTGGCAGGTCAGCCGTCCATCTTCTTTGGCAAGGTGTGTGGGCTCAGTCCTGCAGGGAAGGCTCCTGGCATTTGGGCTTTTCCTGGCATGATGAGAGGACTGTTTCTCAGAGGTTGAAGGCTTATTTTCAATTAGCAGGTGCTGGTGTGAAATAATGTAAAATAAGCTGATCTGCATTCTTTCTGCGTGCGATCCTCCAAATGAAAATCCTCTCATTGGTCCCTGTTGGCTCCCATGCACTGAAGAGAGACCCAGGACCTGGGCCGCCCCTGGACTTCAGAGTCCAGTGACCTCACCCCGCAGCCCAGAGCGTGGGTTTGTGAGGCACTTAGGTACTGGCTGGGCTCAGCAGGCTTGGTACTCTGGTTGCTTTCATTTGCTCTGGTTTAAAATTCCACTTGCAAAGGTGAAAGCAGCCACACTGCTGTGTCCAGCCTGTCCTCTGAAACACCTGCGGTGTCAGCTGTGTGGCCACTCCTGGGCTCGGTGTGTTGTTTAGCAAGGGCTTTAATTGAGAACGCTGGGTGTGCTGACCCCATGCAGTTCTAGGCAGCTATCCCTGACTGTCATTGGTAAATGCAAAACCTTTGCAATAATCTGTGTGTGCCATGGGTGCTGTTCTTGGGGTGTAGCTCTCTGCAGGTTGGTCCGTCTAGTAAATCTGCGAGGACCCCCATCCCTGTGAGGCTGCTTGAACAGCACTTTTCCTGGCAGTTCTGGGGTGGGGGCCTGGGGCTTTCCTGAGGGTCGGTGGTGGTGGCAGCCTGCTCTGTCCTGTATGCCACCTGCTCCCACGTATGAGTCCATCCCGGGTTCTGTTGACAGGTGTGCCCACCTGTCTCCTCACAGAAAGCAGACCCTCCAGGCGAGCATCCTGTCACACCTGTCCAATTGCCATTGTGGAGCGCCCTCTGACAGGGGTTGCTTCTGGCGGCCGGGGGACGCTGATTCCTTTCCTCTTCCAGCTTTTAGAGGCACCTGCGTCCCCAGCCCAGCCTCGGGTTAGCCCATCATTGCCTGCAGTCCTGCTCTCTTTTAGGACCTGGGATGGCTTTGTGCCCACCCCTCACCCGAGGTCCTTAACCTGTCTGGGAGGCTGTGATATCCTCACGCCTTTGCCTGCTCAGCACAGCGTGCTGTGAGCAGCAGCCTCGCCAGCCTATCCTCCCGTATTGCTGGCTGCCTCCCA
>NW_022968967.1:0-826 GCF_012274545.1 Fukomys damarensis
AAAAAAAAAAAAAAAAAAAAAAAAAAAAAAAAAAATCCTCCATTCAAAGAATACTGATGGCTTCCTTCAGTTCAAAGCCATGATCCTTTGGAAGAATTTCTTCAACCTTAGCATTACTGGCATTTAGAGCTGAATAAGTCTTTGTTGCAGAGGTCTGCCTGTGCTCTGTAGAAAGTTGAGCAGCAGTCCTGGCCTGGTCCACTGCATGCCAGTAACATCTCTGGCTCCTTCCTCATGGACAGCGTTGTCATTGCCTCTCACAGTTCTTTCCTCTGTCACAATTCTGCTCAATATCTGTCACAGATGCCAACTCCTTCACAGACCCTTTCTAAGATTTCCCAGCCTATGAAACCATCTCCCAGAAAAATAATTCCTGCCCTTCTCCTGCAGTCTTCTGTCTGTACTATCATTACAGCATTGACAAAAATTGCACAGTTAGTTAGTTAGATTTACAATTGGTCCTTCCTATCTGGTGCAGATTCAATCAGGTCCAGATTGAAAATATTAGAAAAAACTTCCTATCAATTTTAAATATGTATAGACTTGTTTTCTTTATCATTGTCACCTAACCAATTCAGTAGGGTATCTATTTGCATAGAATCTATATTGTGTTAAATATTATCAGTAATTTAGAGATGATTTAAAATAATGACACACTGTGTATTAACTGCTATTTTCTTATGATTTTGCTATAAAACTTGTTTTATTTTTTCATAAAATAAAAAAGTACAGAAGGCTGTCTGTGTTAGGGAATTGATCATGCTAAAGTATGCTGTGATGCCACCATCACAGGCTGCATTTTCCTGGTGCTTCTTGGCTCTTAGAA
>NW_022968968.1:0-269 GCF_012274545.1 Fukomys damarensis
AGGCAGTGTATCCCATTATTCTCTGTCTCTGGACAGATGTCCTTTTGTTGGCGACGAAAGCTGCTCCGTGTCCCAACAAGCCAGACCCTCACAGCTCTTGGCCCCCTGAGTGGGGCGGGACTCTGCCGTAGGTGCTGATCCCTGTCGGCCCCCCTGCCGGCAGCGCTGGCCCAGCCCCTGTGAGGGCCTGTGTTTTGTTTCCCCTCCCCGCACCTTGGTCACCCCACTGCTGACACACCGGGCTCCTTACTGGTGCTGGGTTGCGCTAC
>NW_022968969.1:0-213 GCF_012274545.1 Fukomys damarensis
TGACTGCCATTTATTAGTCTGCCGTAGCAGTCTTTAGGTAAGCTACGTAAACGTTTCTCATGAGTACTCCTTTTCATTTTGAGCTTCTAGCCCTTACCACAGTTAATAGTAACGACCTCCTGAGAAGGGTTCTCACCACAGCCTCATCACGAAGCTCACAAGCCATTAAACATTTCAGGGTGTGACAAGGACTTCTGCAGTACATCTGGAACG
>NW_022968970.1:0-1525 GCF_012274545.1 Fukomys damarensis
CAAGAAAGTAAGCAAAACTGTTGGACTACATTAAAATCATTTATGAATATTAAGCATGGTAGACATCTAAAATCTTTATAACATATGTTGTGCTTCTTCTAAAAAATTATATTTCTGGCACAGTTTTTAAGAGAGTTTATAAAATGTAGTTCACAACCCTCGGGCACAGAACCTTAATATCTTTTACAAGCCTGTGGAGAGGAGAAAAATGATCTAAAATGCCTTAAGAGTAGTAGCTCTTGTCTCATAAGCTGAGGATGGCAAGGCTTCCTGGGTACAACATTTATAGTAGGCACCATCTAAAACTCTTGAGGAATCTTAACAATAATTCCATTTAAAATAACATTATTTGAGCACTTACTATGTGTCAGACACTCTGTATGCATTATCATACTTAATCCTTACTCCATAACATTATTCCTTGATTACAGGTGAGAAAAACCTTAGCTCAACAGAGTTAAGTAGTCTGTTCTAAGCTTCAAAGTCAGTACCTTATGGACAGCGAGACAGGGATTCTGATACCCCACACCATTGTGCCCATGGATGCTTCCATGTGTCCCTATCTCAGAAAGATGGCCTTGAAGGTGGAAAAGCCTCTCCAGAAGACTTTTTTTTTTAAAAGTCAGCATTGGTCTAGGGATTTAGCTCATCGGCATTGCCGCAGAATCACAAGCACAAGGTTCTGAGTTCGATTCCCCGGAACCATAAAAATAAAAAGTCAGTGTTTATTTCAGAGAAGTTTTAAATCCAGTCCTCAGTTTTTTCTTAGTTTAGTTGTAATGTGGTGTCACAGAGGAGAAGCAGTCCGTGGCAAGCAGGCAGGTAAATGCATATGGCAAATGTTTACAACCCTTTTAGAGGCTTTGAATAATGTTTGACCCAATTTACAATTTAAATACCTGCTACATTCCAAACTGTGTCATAAATTTAATATATTTGGTTTACTTTTCTTTACATATTTCATTGATCTGAATTGACAAGTAAATCTTCCCTATGCTCCTTATACTCTAAAATTGCAATAAATTAGCTGGGCATAGTGGAATGTCCCTGTAATCCCAGCACTCAGTAGGTAGAGGCAGGAGAATTACCATAGGTTCAAGGCCAGTCTGAACTACATAGTGAGACCCTGTCTCAATAAATGTTGGAAGATAGAGACAACTGGCTCTATGTGGATTCAGGCATGTCTGAAATTAACATATATATATACATACATACATATATACACACACACACATATATATACAACTGGGTCTATGTGGATTCAGGCATATCAGAAATTAAACATGTGTGTGTTTGTGAGATAATTACCAGGTTCAAGGCCAGTCTGAACTACATAGTGAGACCCTGTCTCAATAAATGTTGGAAGATAGAGACAACTGGCTCTATGTGGATTCAGGCATGTCTGAAATTAACATATATATATACATACATACATATATATACACACACACATATATATACAACTGGGTCTATGTGGATTCAGGCATATCAGAAATTAAACATGTGTGTGTTTGTGTGTGTGTAT
>NW_022968970.1:2787-3116 GCF_012274545.1 Fukomys damarensis
CTAAATCCCCAGCCCAGGATTTGAGTTGTTGAATTGTCATTGTCCTAGGACTGTAAAACTGTTCAGGACCTGTGTCACTGAATTCTAACTGGAAGTCACTGAGATTGTTCTTTGTGTGACTATGCTATTGAGAGAAAGAGGACTCTGTGACTGGGCTTTCTTTATGGTTATATAAGGAGACCAATTAACAACTATTGGGATAAGGAGTAGCGTCCATCTGTTTTTATTTACCTAGGAAAATTTTTAAATACAGAGAATTCCATACGCAAATAAGTCGGACATTCTTGTGCTTACTGCCCACAATGGAAAGAAGATGAACAATTTGTCGT
>NW_022968971.1:0-668 GCF_012274545.1 Fukomys damarensis
AGACTTAATAACCAAATTCAGTGGAGTAGCTGGATACAAGGTCAACACACAAAAATCAATAGCCTTCCCGTATACAAACAGACTCACTAAGAAAGAAACTGGAGAAACAACTCCTTTCACAATAGTATCCAAAAAAATGAAATACCTAGGAATCATTCTAACAAAAGAAATAAGAGACCTCTACTCTGAAAACAACAGCACTGTGACAAAAGAGGTCAAAGAGGATATCAGAAAATGGAAAGACATCCCTTGCTCCTGGGTAGGAAGAACCAATGTAGTGAAAATGGCCACACTTCCAAAAATGCTATATAGGTTCAATGCAATCCCAATTGAAATTCCAGCAGCATAAATCACAGAGCTTGAGAAAACAATCCAGAAATTGATTTGGAACCAGAAGAGACCTAGAATATCAAAAGCAATCGTAGACAACAAAGACAAGGTAGAGGGTATCCCAATCGGCAACTTGAAACTATACTACAAAGCAACTGTGGTAAAAACATCATGGTCTGGCAATGAAACAGACTCGAGGATCAATGGAACAGAATAGAAGATGTAGAAACAACTCCAGACATACTCGGCCATCTCCTCTTCGACAAAGAAGCCAAACACCCTCTCTGGAGGAAAGATAGCGCCTCTTTGATAAATGGTGCTGGAAAATACGGGTTTTC
>NW_022968972.1:0-200 GCF_012274545.1 Fukomys damarensis
CTTCTATCACATCTTGTTTTTCGTAATCTTTCATTCATTTTGGGTGTAGCACAATACTACTTTCCGTTCAGCTTTTCAGGGATAATATGTGAATCAATAGCGCCCTCTGCAGGACACTTCCCAGTTTCTCAGGTGCCCAGTGTCTGCAGGCCCCAGCTGAGGTGGCTCCCTCCCTGGGCAGGGCAGGGAGGTGTCCTGGC
>NW_022968973.1:0-393 GCF_012274545.1 Fukomys damarensis
ATCTCACTCATGCATGGAATTAAGAGTCAAATTCATAAAGCAGGGAATAAAATAGTGACTACCAGGGGCCTGGGAGCAATGGGTAGATGTTGGTCAAAGCATAAAGTTTCAATTAGATGGAGAGATAAGTCCTGGAGGTGTATTCTACAGCGTGATGATACAGTAAATAATAATAGTCAACCTCTTCTATCCAGGGGACATTTGTTCCAGGACACTCGAAGGATACCAAAATCCATAAATGCCCATGTTCTTTACCCAAAATGGCATGATAGTTGTACCTAATCTACATTCACCCTGTTGCATGCTTTAAACCGTCTCTAGATTACTTACGGTACCTAAACCAATGTAAATGCCACGTGAACAATGGCCATACTGTATTGTTTAGGGGAATCA
>NW_022968974.1:0-234 GCF_012274545.1 Fukomys damarensis
GCTGAAGCCACAGTGTGGGAGAGGTGGCTGCCACCAGCATCAGGAAGTCAGCCGAAGGGGGGCGGTGGCGCCGTGGGCAGCGTGGCACCTGGGCTGGGAAACGGCACAGCGGTGCTGTCGAACAGCAGGAGCTACCACACGATCCTGCAATTCCAGCTCTAAATGGAAGCAGAAAAGAACAGAAAGCAGGACCCAAACATACGCCTGGCTGTGCAGTCTCCACACCAGGGCCAC
>NW_022968975.1:0-224 GCF_012274545.1 Fukomys damarensis
CTTATATTTTTAAAAATATATATAGTATAAGTAGAATAGAGTGAATGTAAAGAAAAGTCAAAGTAAAGAGTAATGCAAAACTAATGTGAAAATAATAGATCACAATGAAAGTAAAAAGTACATTCTGTAAATACACACATGCACAGAGAGATTTGGCTACAGTTTCAGCCGAGTTGGCCCTGAGCTTTCTAGCAGTCAGCTTGAAAAGAGAAGCCTGGCTCGCT
>NW_022968976.1:0-213 GCF_012274545.1 Fukomys damarensis
ATGGAGATACCTCAGAAAAGTAAGACTACTGGTCCCAATTGACCCACTTATCTGTCTGCTGGGTATTTTTCCAAAAGAATTAAAAGAATAATAACATACTGATATATGCACACCCATGTTTATAGCAGCAAAGTTTGTAATAGCTAAAATTTGGAAACAGCCAAAATGCCTATCAACTGGAGGCTGGGTAAAGAAGATGTGGTTTTTCAATAA
>NW_022968977.1:0-209 GCF_012274545.1 Fukomys damarensis
TTTCAGATCATTTTGGTGATGGTCTTTCTCATCCATAGCAGCTATTTCTCAAGCACTAAGAATATGAACAATTCAATCATTTTTCCTCCAAAAGAGTCTGATAACAAG
The DNA here is from genome assembly GCF_012274545.1 of Fukomys damarensis. NCBI lineage: Eukaryota > Metazoa > Chordata > Mammalia > Rodentia > Bathyergidae > Fukomys > Fukomys damarensis. The sequence goes on from NW_022968977.1 coordinate 109, forward strand.
GAATAAGTCCCCTTTCACATGGCAATTTTTACTCAAGCCTTGGCATCTGATTTAAGCATGATTTTGATGGCATTCCTTTAGCAGAATTGGGTATGGTCCTG
>NW_022968978.1:0-269 GCF_012274545.1 Fukomys damarensis
AAAAAGTAGGGTAGTAGTAGGAATGTCAGGGTAATGATAAAGGCAGGCATCAAAATAATCTAAAGCAATCTACATATTTTTCCCAGATAAAAAGTGTGAAGCAACTGAGGGTAAAGAATGATACCATAATCCATATGCACCTTTTGCTATAACATGCCTAGAATGGTATCTTGGTTCTTGAAGGGAAAGTCTTAAGAAAAATTAAAAAAAAAAAAAAATCTCAACAGATGATAGAGAAGAGTCCGAGGAGTTACAGCTGTTTGTACCGG
>NW_022968979.1:0-1102 GCF_012274545.1 Fukomys damarensis
AAATTAATTTTTGTATAGGGCATAAGGAAGGGTCTACCTTCATTGTTTCACATGTGACTATTGGGTACCCAGACCTATTTATTAAAAAGAATGCCTTTCCCCTTGAATGGTCTCCGTGCCCTGTTTGAATGTCAGTTACAGCCAGGTGTGTTGCCACACGTCTGTAATCCCAGCACTCAGGAGACAGAGGAAGAAGGATCGCTGTGAGTTGGAGGCCAGCCCAGACTCCATAGTGAGTTCAGAGCCAGCTTGAACTACAAAGCAAGACCCTGCCTCAAACAAACAAACAAACAAAAAACTTAGTTACCGTAAATCTTGGAGTTTCTTTCTGTATCTCAGTTCTGTTACAGTAGTACTGCACTGTCATGATTACCATTACTGTGCAGTAAATTTTGAAATTGGGAAATGTGAATCATCTTACTTTGTTCTCATTTTTCAAGATTGTTAGCTATTCTCTACTCTTTGCTCATTGTCTTACAATTCCATATGAATTTTAGAAACATGTTGTTAATTTCTACACTGGAGCCATTCGGGGTTTTGGAAGGGATAACGAATATATAGATCAATTTGGAGAATATTGCTATCTTAACAGTATTAAGTTGGGCTGGGGATTTAGCTCAGTGGTGCCGCCGGGTGCTTTGCCAAGCGCAAGGACCCCAGTTGAATTCCCCAGTACCAAAAAGAAACAACCAACCAAACAAAAAACAATATTAAGTGTTCTGATCTATGGACATGAGGTGATTTCTATTTGTCTAAATCTTCTTTGATGTAACAGTGTTTTGAAGTTCTCATAGTGTAAAAACAAACAAACAAAAAACAATATTAAGTCTTCTGATCTATGGACATGAGGTGTTTTCTATTTGTTTAAATCTTCTTTGATGTAACAGTGTTTTGAAGTTCTCAGAGTGTAAATTTTACACTAAGTTCTTGGTAAATTTGCTAATTCTGTTTATAATTTTTGATGCTATTGTAAGTAGAATTAGTTTCTTAACTTCATTTTTAGATATTTTGCAAGTAAAGAGAAATACAGTTAATTTTGTATATTTTACTGTATTCTGCAACCTTAATGCACTTGCACAGTGTTTTAGTAGATTCCGTAGGA
>NW_022968980.1:0-1164 GCF_012274545.1 Fukomys damarensis
ACAAAAACAAAAAAGTTAAAAAATGTAAATTTTTAATAATTTTAATATATTTAACTCAACACATTTAAAACATTTGAACATTCATAAACATAAAAATTAACAAGACATTCTATATTTTAAAAAATATTGCTTTGAATTCTAGTATATATCCTATAGTTATGACACAACGCCACCGAGATGTTCCAGATTTCAAATGCTCAATATTTGGCAGCTGCTGTATGAGACAGTGCAGTTTAGGGTGAGCTGAAGGTGGAAGCTGCCAGCTTGGTCCTTGAGTGATGAGGTGGACCAAAGCCCCTCGAGGACCCACGTTGGACAGTAACATGCACAGGAATGAACTTTAATTTGGGCTTTGCAGAAGTTTTTAATTATCTGCCTTGATTAACATCCCTTGAACATTTGAGAGATGTTATTAAGTAGAAGAACTGAGTCAGAGACACCAGGAAGGATCATATTTGAGTTAGTCAGCATTCTACAGTTGTGAAAAAATAGTGGAGAAAGAACTGAAAGGAGGAGAATTTATTTTGGCTCACACTTGCAGAGGTTTTAAACCATAGCTGATTGGTTCCATTGCTGTAGGCCTCTAGTGAGGCAAAGCATCATGACAGAATGGGGTTGTAGAGCAAAGTTATTTTACTTCATGTCATTTGGGAAGGAGGTAGAAAGAAGGCATCTTCTGCTTTTGTTGCATTGGGCCCCTATTCTATTGGATGGTGACACCAATATTCAGGTTGGGTTTCCCATATCAGCTGGCTGTCCCACCTGCCAATTGTCTCTGGAAACATCCCCCCACCCCCCCAAACAAAAACACACACACACAAACACACACTCAGAAGTGTGCCTTACTAATTTCCTAGGTGTTTCTCAATTCAATAAAGATGAACCATCCAAATATTATGATGTAACTACAATGGCAGCCTAGGAGCTGCAGAGGAGAGAGAGGACAAAGGAAATGTTGATGAAGGGCTCATCACTGATTAGTTGAGAGGAATGAGGGGCAGACAGAAAGCTCAGTTTCTGGCTCAGATAAGTAGGTGATGCCATACCAGGAGCCAGTTTGGGAGTAAGTTTAGTGAGTGTAGTTTTGTCTCTCTTGAGTGTCTGTGGATTACTGATTCAGATTCAGTTCAGCACTGACTTTTCATTATGTGCCAGATCAGATGT
>NW_022968981.1:0-231 GCF_012274545.1 Fukomys damarensis
TAACTAACACACAGGCAATGTCTATTTGTTTTATTGGAATGAAATTATTAAAACTTGTTTATCTTGTTTCTTTTTACTTTTTTCCCAAAATGGCTTCTGGAAAATTTTAAATGTGTTTATGAATTTCTATGTCCATTACATATATGCACATATATGTCTGTATCTGTGTGTGTGTGTGTGTGTGTGTATGAGAGAGACAGTGTTAGTCCAGATAAATAAATAACAATACTT
>NW_022968982.1:0-976 GCF_012274545.1 Fukomys damarensis
GTCACAGACTCCTCCAATCCCTTACAACCACCTCACTCAATCCCACCCCAGCTCATACTAGCCCCACCCTCTCCTATAAAAGGTGTTCCCTATCTTGGCCATGTTGCTCTCTCTTCTTTGTTGGGAGAGAGCCTGGAAGATCCTCCCCATAATAAAGGCTTGCAATGGTCCTGGTCTGGTCCTGGTTTTTGGCTTTTTTTACCTAACAGATAATAGGTGTGTGTCACCACCACTTGCCTTACTTTTATTTTATTTTAGTTTATTGATTGACTCATTGTTTGAGATAGGATTTCACTATGTGTTTCAGACTGGCCTTGAACTCACTACAGTGGACCCTTGAGTTACGATTGGCCTGACATACAAATGTTAGGTTATGATCAGAATTTTAATTTTAACTTACTACCAAAGTCTTGAGTTATGATCCAAATGCTGGCTGTTTGTGCTTCCAGATGGTCTCTGATACAGATTTAACTCTTAAAGAGTTCTGGAAGGAACATTATAACATCCTTTCCTGTGTGGGGTTGAGAAATTCTGAGATCTGCCTGTATACAGGAGAGAAACTTTGAAGGCTGGGTAGCAGAGCGTGAGCTTCAGTTGATCAACTTGAGTTATAACCAGCCTGCTGGAATGAACTGAGTTCCTAAATCAAGGATCCACTATATGTACCCCAAGCTGGCCTAGAACTCCCAGCAATCATCCCGCCTCAGTCTCTCAAGTGCTGAGATCACAGGTGTGTGTCACCATGTCTGACATGTTTTAAGTTTTTATTTTGAAATCATTTCAGATTTATACAGAAGAAAAACAACATAGAGAGCCAACACTATGGGTCTATGCACCACACTTTAAACAGGAAGGCTGTAGAAGAATACCTAGATTTAAGTACAGAAGTGCTTCTTGGTACTGTGTGATGGGTGGCCTGCAGATTCCTTTGGGGATATTAATTTGGGATAAACTGGGATGACAGTTTCCTTGTACT
>NW_022968983.1:0-245 GCF_012274545.1 Fukomys damarensis
AATGAAATTCACTTGATATAACTCATTTTTCAGCTACTTTTATAGGAGTCATTCATTCCATTGAGCAGTTAACCCTCAGGGAAACCACCAAAGAATATTAAGGTAACCTATGGCACGCATGCCACTGAGGCTGTATGTTGTCACTGAAAGCCCTGAAAGGTTCACCGTCATGGTTGTACTATTTTCTCTGGGAGAAGTTTCTCTGACTTCATGACATATTCATCATAGTGCAATGGTAAAATATT
>NW_022968984.1:0-518 GCF_012274545.1 Fukomys damarensis
TGACTCCTCCCCACCCCCTGAATCTCCCGCCTCTCTCATTTCTTCCAAACCACCCACTGCCCAACCCCATGCGCCGACTCCACCCCTCACTTGCTTTAGGTCACATATGGGTCACACGATGGCGCCCTTGCGTGAGGTAGCCGGAGCCAAAGGAATTGTCTGAGTTCATACTCCTTTTCCTATGTCTGAACTAGCTCTCATTCAGGCCAAGCTTGGAGATCCAACTACCTTTATAAAACAATTTCAACTTTTGACTCAGTCTTATCAACTAACTTACCATGATCTTTTTGTAGTTTTAACCAATGCCTTAACTCCCAAAAAAAATAGAAGAGTGCTGGATCAGGCTCATACACACGCAGACCAAGAACATTTAACCAACAATCACCACCCGACAGGTGCTACTACAGTCCCTGATCAAGACCCAGAATGGGACTACAACACAGAGATGGGAATTAAAGCTCAAAACAGGTACATTAATTGCCTCCTTCATGGGCTCCACAGAGCCACCATGAAGTCTA
>NW_022968985.1:0-547 GCF_012274545.1 Fukomys damarensis
TAGCAGCTGTGAGTGCACACAAACCTCCACAACTCTGTGTACTTGGGGATAGGTTCAGTTTGATGTTAGAACAGAAACACACTTTGCCGAAGGATTGTGCCATTTAAAGTGATGATTTCCCCGGGAAACAGCTTCACTCGCCGCTTAGCCGTTTAAAGCGAAAGCGGTCAGTTTCATGAATGTGACGTACTCCACAGAGAAAGGTGTTGCAACTCTGTGAGTTTATCAGTGAAGTCCACTTCTTATGGGGAGCACAACTGTAGTCCTTTTTGTTTGTAGGTAGCTGCATGGCAGAGATTGAAACACTGTTTTGAGGCACTTTTAGCAGAGAAGCCCTTCAGGCCTAAGGGAGTGCCTAGCAGCTCTGAGTGCACACAAGCCTCCAGAACTCTGTATACTTGGGGACAGCTTCACTTTGACGTTAGAACACAATGGCACTTTGCCGAGGGTTTCAGCCATTTAAAGTGCATTTTTCCCCGGGAACCCGCTTCTCTCGCCGCTTAGCTGTTTAAAGCGAAAGCGGTCAGTTTCATGAATGTGAAGTACT
>NW_022968986.1:0-226 GCF_012274545.1 Fukomys damarensis
TGGATCTGAATCTTTGGAAGATTTTTGTTTTAAGTGACCTCCTGGACTGCAGTTTGATCTCTACATTTCAGGCCAAGTAGGAAGGCCACTGTTTGGTAAGCTTCTAACTGATAGGCAGCAAGTTAATGAAGACTTAAGTCCACAATTTAAGTCTGTTCATAGTTCTCGATATGAGCACAAATTGACTAAGCCAGTTAGTTTAGGGGAGGTGGAGGTGGGAGAGGTG
>NW_022968987.1:0-220 GCF_012274545.1 Fukomys damarensis
TGAGCTGGCGGGTAACACTCACTCGGGCCCTGCTTTTCCATCTGCTGCTTCATTAAAACTTATTTTCTGGGACCTGCTTCTTTCTCCACTCATTACCTCTTTTTTTTTACACTGTGAGTTGAACCCAGGGCCTGATTCGTGCTACGCACTCTACCACTCAATTATACTCCAGCTCCTTTTAAAGATATTTTTTTCAAAGCCAGGCATGGTGGTGCAGTCC
>NW_022968988.1:0-345 GCF_012274545.1 Fukomys damarensis
TGTCAATTCTCGGCCAGCACCTCAGTACACAAATCACACTTAAAATATTATCTTAAAAAAAAAACAAACTAATAGCTCGTACAGAGGATGCACGTAGGCATATTCTTGCTCATATAGAACCTTAACACACAGTGTGTAAGACTTGGCCTTAACGCTCACAAGCATGTTTCTTAAATTTCATTTATTATTTGAGGTCTCCTTGTGAAGGCTGTTGATTACAACTGAGAATTAGTCTTACTGTAGGGATCTTTCGAAGTCCATAAAAATCCAACATGTTAGGTCTGCGACCATAAATTGATAATTTAAAGTTACATTGAAAATTGGCTCTCATGATGAGTGGAATTT
>NW_022968989.1:0-290 GCF_012274545.1 Fukomys damarensis
TTATTGTGCTTATTAATTCGTGATGGTAAAGGGAAGTCAAATGTCCTGTCTCATAACAGTGAGAGTTGTGAAGACAAAGTCAGCCTCTTTATGGAATCAAACAATGTTTGATGTGACCCAGTAATCTTATTACTTTACAATAGTGAAAGCTAGTATTGTCATTGGGCCTCTTTCCCACACAGCATTTCAGAGATTACTCCAGACCTATACAATCCTACTTTCAGAACGATCAGTAACTATAAAGACCATGAGCCTCTGCTGATCATTCATAATTTATGAACATTATGATT
>NW_022968990.1:0-1134 GCF_012274545.1 Fukomys damarensis
AGAGAGGTCTCTTAGGCCTCTTTCAGAAGGATACTAATCCCAATATGAGCTTTCTTTTCTTTTTTGAGACAGGGTCTCTCACTATGTAGTTGAGACTGACCTGGAACTCACTATGTAGCTCAGGCTGGTCTTGAACTCACAGAAATCCTCCTGCCTCAGCCTCCTGAGTGCTGGGATTACAGGTGTGTGCCACCAAGCCAGGCTTTATTTTCATGCTATAAACATCTCCCTAATGTCCCACCTCCAAACATCATCACCTTGAGGAGTTAGGGTTCCAATCCATGAGTTATGGGGGATATAAACATTTAACCCTCTACTCCAAAGCACTCAATATCCCCCTACACCACCATCCCGGGCCTCCCTGCAATCAGGCCCAGCTTCTCACTCCATTACTTTGATCTCTCAGCAGGTGACATATCCAGGGAGGCAGGAACTGGAAGGGCTCTTAGCAATTACCGAGTATTAGAGCAGCAAATAAGTTGTAAGCATGCCTCCTTTTCCCTGCCTATACCAGTGCCAGACATTACCAATCCATCACTGCACTGTTTCCCTCAGGACTGGAATTCAGACTCCCCTTTGATGAATGTTATTGAAAGTGCTATAGTCTACAAGATATGGCTTTGCTGGGGTGGAAACTGAGGTATTGGGAGGAGAGGTGACTGGCCCAAAGTCACATACCCACTGATAACAGAGCCAGGCTTAGACCTCTTTCCCTCCTCTTGGCCCAGGGACTGATACAGCACAAGCCACCTGCCAACTCTGCATCCTGCCTCCAACAAGCTGGAGGAACTTAGCTCTACAGAAGCCGTGTTTCTGGGAGAAGGCTGGGCCCAGCTTCCTACATGGGTGTTTGGTGAGTGTGAGGGTCTGCTCAGAGACGGGAAGTGGGGTAGAGGAAGGAGTGGAGGTGGAGCCAGGCTCCTAAGTGTGGCTCTAGCAGGCACGAATGTGAGACTTGGCAAAGGATCACCCTGAAGCTGTCAGCTGACATCCGGCCAGGGACACTGATTGTGGCCAAGGACAGGGTTGAACGAGCAACATGAGTTCATTATGGGCTTCTCGCTGTTACTGGGGGTGGCTGTGTCAGCCCATCTTGCAGCTGAGGCCAAGAGGCAGAGGGAGGAGCAGCTCTCG
>NW_022968991.1:0-217 GCF_012274545.1 Fukomys damarensis
TATCCCAGCCAGCTATCTGTACCTCTAAAAAAAATAACGCTTGGACTGTGATACAAATATTTGATATATCTCTTGTTCCAATTTGTCCATTTTCACTTTTTAAATCTCATGATTTTCATGTGTAGACATCCTCGTTTTTTTTTTCCTGGGGCTAGTTCAGAGCTTTTCCATGATTCAAAGGCAAACTTGGGTTGCTTATATGGGAGACACGTGCTTT
>NW_022968992.1:0-952 GCF_012274545.1 Fukomys damarensis
CTGAAGCCAAGGTGTGGAATCCTCAGTTTGGTGTTGGCTACCGGGTAAATCCACCACAGGTGGCAGGTTCCATCTGCAATTGTGATTTCTTTTTAATCTTTCACTTTTCTTTTAAATTGTCTCCTCCTCATCACAAAGTATGGCTTTAATAGAGACATACATACATTTAAACAAATATATTAGCTATATTGTAAACAGTCAAGGCAGAAACTTCTACTACTTGACATCTTGTCTGAATTATTAAGTCTCTTCTAGTAGTTTTCCTTAGGTACTCAGAAAAGGGGTGTGGAAAGAGATTAGGGAGCAGCTTTGAGGAGAAACATTAGTGGAGATATAATAATGTCCACCAGAGGACATTATTGGTGGATTCATGTTTGCACTTTAATTATGTCATACCATATTCTCAAAAGAGTAGTTTTGTCTTCAGCCAATCTTTTATTTTCTACTAAGGAATCTGCCTAGACTCTCACAGAGGATTAAATTTACTGTGTGGCTTTGGGCAAGTGACTTGCGCTCCCTAGGCCTCAGATTCTGTAAGAATGAGTGCACTGATTCGGGTTTTGGAATTCTGTGTTTCACTGCTTATTTCCATTTCAGCTTGAAGTGTCCTGTCTAGATCATGCATGAGCTTGAGATGGGGAGCCTGGCCCTTTGCTGCTACTGACCTTTTACCTCCCACTTAGGGTGCTGGTGAGGAAATCTCACCATTGTTGCTGGGCTAGCTCAGTGTTCAGGGAAATGTGTGAAGCAAGGAGGTAGCTTTCAGGCTTGGAATGGAGTGAGAAAGGGGGACATCTACATGCCAACTCCCCAGGTTCCTCCTCAGGGAAGTTAATCTGCTAGCCACTCCCCTGGGATTTTTTTGTGGGGAGCTTATCCAAGGTTAAGATTTATTTTTTTAAATTGAGTTTATTGGTACATTTTAGGTATACAGTACAGTTACATTCATTAT
>NW_022968993.1:0-301 GCF_012274545.1 Fukomys damarensis
CACACATTCATTCTGACTCATTTTCACACTCACCAGATTATTCTTCCTAAATAATCTCTGACCATGGTACTCCTTATCCAAGCCCTTCATGGCTCTCACTGCCCTCCGGATCTAGCCTGGCAGGAAGGAGTACCACCACCATCCTACACGTAAGTTTCCAACCACTTCTGGAGAAGGCCTTATTGCAAACATAATGTTTGAAGAAAAAATTTATGGAAGCAAAGTAGTGAGTCATGCATGTGAGTAGGGATTGATGCAAGCAGATGGGCCACCACTGCAAAACCCTAAGGCAAGATTATCA
>NW_022968994.1:0-242 GCF_012274545.1 Fukomys damarensis
TAAGCTGGCATATTTTATATACTAATTGCCCTGCACAGATGCAGACCTTCTTCTAGATTTTAATAGAAATATCTTAAAGATTATGTAACAGTTAATGTAGAAAGTTTAATTTTTTAAAAGAAGTTAGGTATTACTGTGGAGTTGTGCCATGACTGGTCTATAGTTTGGTTCTGAAAATATTTTGTACTTTCATCCATTTCATTTGTCCTTAGGCAAATATCTATTTTATACCTACTGTGTTT
>NW_022968995.1:0-203 GCF_012274545.1 Fukomys damarensis
TTTATAGCCTGATTTTGTTTCCAGACTGAAGCCTGCTCTTTGCAGCACAGCCGGTCAATTCAGTCAAGAAAATCTATTTGAAAAGCCAGCTGACTTAAGAAGTGGAGGAGTTATCCGGATTCCGTCTTTCAGGGATGCCAATTTAGCAGCGGGTCATGTAGGAGGTAGGTGATTGCAGACTGGTGGGTATCTTACCTTGCTTT
>NW_022968996.1:0-502 GCF_012274545.1 Fukomys damarensis
CCTTGAAAGACCTTGCTTAGGCCTCAGAGAGCAAGTCAGGCTCATCAGCACTTCTCCCTCCTCCTTTGTTCCCAGTTCTTCCTGGTGTGTCATCATCACCGTGATCCACCCGTTTCTGCTCCAGCTGAACTCCTGCTTGTTGGGGCTCAGGAAGTTCCGTCAGACCTCTTAGGTGTCTAGGTTGCCATGTCCTTGCCATTAAAAACATGAATCAAGAGGGGAGCCAGGCACAGTGGCTCATGCCTGTAATCCCTGTATGTGGGAGGCTGAGGCAGGATCACAAATTGGAGCAACTGAATGAGACCTTGTCTCAAATAAAAAATAAAAAAAGTTTAGAGGTGAAGGCCCTGGGTTCAGTTTCCAGTATGAGGGGGAGAGGAGAAGGGAGGTGATGGTTTCAGAGATAGAAAATTGATCTGTAAACATTTTTTGTCTCAAGAAAGGCTGTGTACCACGTGTGGGGGCACTTGCCTGTAATCCCAGTACTCAGGAAGCTGAGGCA
>NW_022968997.1:0-250 GCF_012274545.1 Fukomys damarensis
CTAAGTGACCTAACATCAGTCAATGAAGTTGAAAATGTAATTAAAAACTTACCAACTAAGAAAAGTCTGGATCCTGATGGCTTCACGGCTGAATTCTACAAGACATTTAGAGAGAAAATACTGCTATGACTGTTTAAACTCTTCAATGATATTGAAAGAGAAGCCATACTCCCAAATTCATGTCTGTAAGCAAGCATCACTCTGATCCCCAAAGCAGAGAAAGACACAAATGAAAAAGAGAACTATAAGC
>NW_022968998.1:0-588 GCF_012274545.1 Fukomys damarensis
GAATTTCTTGAAGTTTATATCCTCATACAATCTCTTTTCCTGAAAGCATCTCTATTAAATATAGTTTACAAAAAGATTTACTGCCACAATATGAAATAAATACAATGAACAATGACAATAAAACTAAACTAAACTAAAATATGCCCAAACAGCATTTGTTTCATATACAAAAGTAATAAATCAATAGGTCAGTAAAAATCCAGGATGTACTTTGAATTATAGATCTTTGAAAAAGAAATATTTTTAAATCAACAAACCAAACTAAACTCTGAGAGTCAAGTATACATTTGAGCATGAGATAGAAATTATGTTTAGTGACATGATGCTGAATTTTTAATATTAATCATTAATCATTGTTTTATAAATGAGATATTGAACTGTAGCTTTGCTACACACAGGAAATGTGAACATGGTAAGTAATTCTCCAATTTTGCTATGTTGCTAGAGTAAGAGAACTCCAAATGCTCTGCCATTCACCTGTGTTTCTGTTTACAGTATCACACGAGATTATATGTTCATGTATAATATTTTAAACTGCAAAATTATGTACACCATTTAGTTGCTAATCATTATTTTGCCTACTTTGGA
>NW_022968999.1:0-2272 GCF_012274545.1 Fukomys damarensis
TTTTTTCCCCTTGTCCCTGCCCTCCCTTCATCCCCTCTTCCCCTCCCCATTTACAAACACTTTTTTTCCATTTTTTTCATTTTCTCATATTTAAATATGGGTTTTCTTTTAATAGAAATGGTGGTTATCTACGCAGCCAAGGTCAGCACAAGCCCATGGCTGAAAGCACATGTTCAGACAACAGTGGATTCCTGGGTGTTGGTTCCTGCAGGTGTCTGAGGTTCAGAAGCTTCAGACCCTTTTTTTTCCTGGATACAACAATGTGCTGCTTGTCGTCCTGGACTCTGGAAGCCTGGGAGAAGGAGTTTTCCTTTTTATTTATACCCAAGCAGGAAATTCTAAACTTTTCCTTTCTTCTTCCTTATATATAAATATATCTGTGTAAAGAAAACACAGGAAGCTGAATCGGAAATAGGTGTGACTAGGTATTTAAAAATATTCAGAACCCCACCCCTCATAGTCTTTTGAAACAGGAAAAAGACAATTTTTACAGGGTGCCTAAATTAAGAGCAAAATACTCAGGAAAGCAGTAGCAATGCCACTGAGGAAAGGCCGACCTGTGCATCGCTTTGGGGAGATGGCCAGCTTCGTGTTCTTCCTAACAACTTCCAGTGAAGTGGTCCGCTCCATTCACCCCCATTTCCTCCTTTGTTCTTAAACTCTCAGGTTGTGAGTTTGGCCTCCATATTAGTGTTTCAGTACGACAATCAATAAGAGCCGTGCCTAGCTGTGGTTTTGCATTCGGGTGGCGGTTGCCGAGGGCCCTTGTCACCTCTGTCAGCGTGGAATTTTTGTTTCCAATTATAATGATTCTCTAAATAATTTGAAAGAACAATAATTAGATCTGGGTTTATTTTTTCCTTGCTGTGTGTGGTCTTCTTATCCCATAGTCTTCTAATTTAATCAAGCTAAGTTATTTCTAAGCTCCTAATTTGTACTTTTTCTGTTCGGAGATGCTGACATTTTATTGACCTAATTGTGTAACTTTTGCCATCCCAGGCTTATCTACTTTAGACTTTGTTTCTTTTTGTCCTGTCATTTCCTCAGCACAGCTGGTCCCGTCTCCAGACCACCCATCTGGATTTGAGGGTTCAGCTTTTCTGTCCCATAACACGATCTTGGGAACTGGAACGAATAGTTAACTGATAAGCCACATGATATTAAGTCTGCCTTGGGAATCGATCAGTTCAAATATACTTCCGTGAACCCTAGCCTGACCTCCAGCACGTCTGAGGGTCATTCAGTATTCGACTGTTTTACACCTGCCAGCGGGAGTTCCTATGGGGCCATTTCTGGGTCTGTCAGTTGGTTGGATACTGTTTATGAAAAAAAGTCCACTGCAAGCCAGTGAGGCATAAATGACAGAGCCACCTAGAAAGATACTGTAGGAGCTTGGGTGAGGGTACCTAGGGTTCGTGTGGGCTGAAGTCTAGCACTTCAACTGCTTTCAAAATATTCTTCTTTTGAATCATTTGCTGGTAGGTATGGAAGCAAGTGTTATAGTATTTCTTTTCTTTGTGTCTGTCAAAGGGGGGCTCTAATAGCCACCTCCCTCCACGGGTGGCTATTTAATAAGTTCAAATAAAGAATAATACATACCAAGTTTTCAAACAGGGCGAGTTCTAGTGAATATTTATGAAACCAGTATTTGAACAGCTTTTTGAGATTATAATTTATATGCCACACCATCCACCTTTCAAACCATACAGCTCAGTGGTCTCCAGTACATTACAGGGATGGTAGTCACCATGAGCACAGCCTAATTTCAGACCATTTTTATCACCCTGAAAAAAGTCATTCGTCTTGTCTTAATAATTTTCCAACTCTGGACATTTCATATCCATGAAATCACACAATATGTGGTCTTTTGTGACTAGTTTTTTTCACTGAGCATAAAGTTTCCAAGGTGCACCCATGGCATGGTATGTAGCAGTACCTTGTGTCTCTGAATTTCTAGGAGAGCACAGTTATGTCATCTTACTTCTCTGCCCATCTGTCGAGGGACATTTGGGACATATGGTTTAAATTAAAATGAAGCATGAGTTCGTCTGCTTAGGATCCTCCCATTTGGCTCCCCATCCACTCTACATTAATAACCATTTCATTAGCTTTTGCTTATTCTTCTAGAGTTTCTCTTTTTTAAAGGTCAGTTAGCTTGATATTTATTTATTTATTTTTTATCGTTGCGTTTATTGGTACTTTGTAGGTCTACAGTACAGTTCCATTCATCATTGGGATCCTGTACCTTTACATGACAGGTCTTGGTTCTCAT
>NW_022969000.1:0-209 GCF_012274545.1 Fukomys damarensis
CTTGTTTCTCTGTGGTATTTTCTTTTCTGTGCATTATATTATTTCATATAATATAATGTTTTTGGTTGTGGTGATATGTACATAAGATACAATTTATCATTTTAACTATAAGTTAAAACAGTTATGTAGCACAAAGTGCCTTCATACTATTGCATAACTACCGCCAATATCCATTTCCAGGACTTATTAGTGATGAAGCCTCGGGCCTC
>NW_022969001.1:0-533 GCF_012274545.1 Fukomys damarensis
TTGATTCTATCTGCTAGTTCCTGTGCTACTGAGGATTTGTTCATAAAGTCTTTTCCTATACCAATGTCTTCCAGAGTTCTGCCTAGCTTACCTTCAAGCAAGGTTAATGTTTCTGGTATAATATTTAGATCTTTAATCCATTTGGATTTTAATTTAGTTCATGGCGAGAGATAAGGGTCTAATTTTAATCTGTGGCAGGTTGACATCTATTTTTTCCAACACCATTTATTAAAGAGGCTATCTTTCCTCCACTGAGGATGGTCACCTCCTTTGTCAAAGATGAGGTAGCTGAGTACATCTGGGTTTGTTTTTGTGTCTTCCAGTCTGTTCCACTGATCCTCAGGCCTATTTCTTTGCCAGTCTCATGCTGTTTTAATCACAGTGGCTTTGTAGTATAGTTTCAAGTTGGAAATTGCTATACCTGGTGCCATGTGTCTGTTGCCTAAAATGGCTTTTGCTATTCTAGGTCGCTGATGGTTCCAAATGAATTTTTGGATTCTTTTTTCTAGTTCTGTGAAATATAGTGTTGGAAT
>NW_022969002.1:0-829 GCF_012274545.1 Fukomys damarensis
ACCCTCCCTTCACCCCCTCCTCCCCTCCCCACCTTCAAACTCAAATGTTTCTTAATCTTATTCTTTTGTAAGTATTGTTTTTCATTTTGCCAGCAGTTAAAATCTTGTCTACACTTGCCAATCTCAGATTTCATGGAGATGTGTCCAATGTTTATTCTTCTTACTTCTTCTGCTTGGCACTCTGAGCTCTTTCATTTGAAGACCCACTGCTCTCTTCAGTATCAGGAACTTCTAATATTTCTTAGATTCTAATATTCCTTAGATTCTATCCTCTTTACTTTCTTCAACTTTTTTGGAAGATCTATTATGCATCCTCTTCAACTGATACCACATACTCCCAATTGTTTCTTCCATATTTCCTATCTCGTGGTTTTGTTCTACATTTGAGAAATTTCCTTAGCTTTTCCTTTTAATCTTGTTGGTAATTTTCCTCAGGAATGTGCTCACCGTGGTTGGCTAATTATTTAATGTCTCAATAAATGCCCAGACTTAGTTCATGCATTGTGATTTTCTACTCTACTTTAAACAATTAATTATTTTGCAAACAATTTAAGAAATAAAAGATAAATGTCATATATACTAATAGTTTAGGCTCCTGGAACTTATTTTTACTTAGTGGAGTCTGAATTTCCACCCTGAACTGTAAGCATCACCACAAACTTTTCCTTTCCACTGTACCTACGCCTATGTCTAACCCTGCAGCTATCAGTATCCCTAACCCTACTTGAGGACTAACACCATCAAAAAGCATAACCATAACTTGTCGCGAGCCGGCGACGCAGAGCACTGTCCAGCAGTGCCTCAAACCTGAAAGAGCAGAGGGGTGGAG
>NW_022969003.1:0-232 GCF_012274545.1 Fukomys damarensis
CGGGGTGGCCTCAGCTGGCCTATGGGCAGCCAGCCTTCATCCTGGTAGCCAGAGGGTGGTGACACTTCCCTGCTGGTGGTCCTCTCCCAGCCCCATCTGACTAGCCTCAGCAGTGCACTTTGGGGGTGTGGTACGGCCTGGGAATTAACTAGGGTGGGGGCCTGGGAATGAAGGCGGTGGCCCCCGGGGATGCTCGAGTGGGCCCAGCTGTTGCAGCCTGGCTCCAGTTCCC
>NW_022969004.1:0-201 GCF_012274545.1 Fukomys damarensis
TTTAGGCATTACTTCGGCATTGTTTTGTGTCAGCAATTAGAAAAGTAACTATGACAACGCCTAAAACCCGGGGAAACCTCATCTCTTGTAAAAGTCCTCAGCGTGGAGACCAAGGCGATTTCAGTTTGCTCTTCAACGTCGGGATCTGACCATCTGTTTAACTTTGGGCAAGTCACGTACCCTCTGTAGGCCTTGTACTCT
>NW_022969005.1:0-410 GCF_012274545.1 Fukomys damarensis
GAAAAGAGCTACATGGGTGCACAAGTTTCAGTGAGAGGCTCACCCTTATAGTCTCTGTCAGAGACCCTAGCCAGAAGCCTTCTCCAACTACAGGAACTGGGGAGCACAGATCCCAGTCAAAGGCACTTTCAGAAAACAGGTAAATAGAGGTCCCAGCAAGAGGCACAATCTCAAGCATGCTGAATCCCCAGGCAGAAGCTTGCCCAGACAACAGGTGAGCTCAGGAATCCAGAGGTCATCATTCTGAAGCCAATAATTGGTGTACTGGCGAGCAGCAGAGAAAAGGCCTCTTGGTGGCTTGCTGAAAACTGAAGACCATTGGGTGATCAAAAAGTTGTTTCTACAAAGGCACAGCAGGCTACATCTGTCGAAATGAGAAGACAGGAAAACAAGTCCCAGAACCACACTTC
>NW_022969006.1:0-1043 GCF_012274545.1 Fukomys damarensis
TGTATTTTTCTCTACCAGGTGGGATTGCAAGTGATCTTACTTTTTTGCAATTCTGTTTTCTCAATTTTCTTCCATAAATAGATATTCCTATGGCAAGTAGAAAGATTCTCTTGAAACCATAGATGTCATTTATTTTAAAGAAAGAAATCGGGTGGAAACTCCCAGAGTTCCCTCAGCTGGAATTAATGGTCCCTCTCTGTACGTCCCCACCACATGGGGAGCGGCCCCCAGCAGGCGTGGCTCAGAGTCTGGGCTCCCCTTAGCGCCTTGGCTGAGTGTGCTTTGGCATGCAGGGCAAAGTCGCTCTGAGGTCACTGCAGCGACAGTAAACTCTGGGAGTGTGCAAACGGAAGTGTGAAGTAAAATCTTCTCAGTGGCAATTAGACAGTTGTGTCGTGTGGGCACATTGGGCCTAATTACGGTGCCTCAGGGTTACAGAGTGGATGATTTACACAACGTCTTAGGGTATGCTTTCCTACTGATCACTTCGTTTGATTCTCTGAGGTGAGTATTTGCATTATTTCCTCAAAACGAAAACAATTCGCAGACAGACAAACTTACCCAAGGCTACCACGAGGCAGACAGCATTAGTTTCGGGGTTTTGTTGTTGTTTTTGTTGTTGTTTGCTGTTTGTTTGTTTCTCCCAGAATGCCTGACTCTAGAGACTAATTTCTTTCTCTTGTCTTTTTTTGACGTATTTTGTTTTTAAAATCTTGTGCCGTGCTGGGCATCAGGCCAGGGCCTTTGTGCATGCTGAGCTGTGCTGGCCCGGCTCGCAGAACCTGCTTTCTTAAACACCGCGTGGCCGTGCAGCTCACAGGCAGCAGGCCCTCCAGTTCTCGCGTGGGCTGGGGGAGCTGAGACTCAGGCTCAGCTCGGACCCCAGGGAGGGGAAGGGATAGGACTACCTTGGAGCAAAGCGTGGGCCCCTGGGCAGGGCGGTGGCGATGATGCTATTCACTTAGAAGGGCTGATCTTGTGTAGAAGAAATCCAGACCCTGATTCCTGGGTTTTACCTGGGTGTCCTTGAGGTGATCTTTTTT
>NW_022969007.1:0-632 GCF_012274545.1 Fukomys damarensis
AACTTTGGGAAATTTTGATATATTCTGGAGTACATTCGATGCCGATAGATTGTGCTCCTACCTCATAAAGACACGAAAGTTCTAATCTCTCACTTCTGCCTGACAATGATCATCTTTGCAAGTAGAGCGTGAAACCTGAGGCAGAGTTGCAAATTTCTGCAGCCTTGAAGGACCACCCCACCACCAATACAGTATAACCTTGACAAAGGATTGTAGATATAGTCATCTGAATCATGGAGGAAATATACTGCCAAATCATTAACTAAAGAATAATACATCCTAAGACATAACTTATAATTGCACAGGACAGAGAGTTACAAACTCCGTGCTATGAATCTAGGAAATCATTAAGCAAAGTGTAGTAATAGCAGAAGCTGCAAAGGCAACCAATACCAACAGCGGACTGTTTTGATTTCCATAGTTGTCTCCCTTAAGAGTCCAATGTCAGCAGCAACAACGAAGTATGAAATAGGAAAAGAAATATGAATTTATGGCCTATGCAAAGGAGGAAATAATAAGTATCTCTGATGAAACTCAGTGGTGGGAATTACTAGACACATTTTATTTTATTTTATTATTTTTTTTAATTGAGTTTATTGGTACATTTAGGGATACAGTACAGTTACATTCAT
>NW_022969008.1:0-225 GCF_012274545.1 Fukomys damarensis
GTTGGCATCCTGACTTGACTGCCCAGTGCTGTGTGACCCCGGACCGGCCGCGTGTCCTCTGTCTCTGCCTCTGCCCTGCAGTGGGGAGAACAGCGAGACCCACCTTCTGGTGCTGGTGCAAAGTGTAAGCAGCAGTGGGGACCGGAGTGCTCCCTCTGACTTGCCTGTTTTTGTTCCCCTTCAGCAAAGCTGGTGGCAACTTTGTCCTGCGCGCAGAAGGCATCT
>NW_022969009.1:0-263 GCF_012274545.1 Fukomys damarensis
GGCCTTCGCAATCATATTTTTTGATTTATAGGAAATGTTCATGTAACAAAAACAAAAGAAGAAGAAATAGGATCAGGGTGATGAGGAGAAAGTGACTCATTTTTTCCATTTTATTCATATGTGTTTGCAGTACATAATGATTGCATTCACTGTAGAGAATCAATGCATATTCATACCACATTTCAATTCCTTTTCCCTCCTTCATTCCACTCCCTTTTTATTTTTCCAGCATCACATTAATCCATTTACAAGACCATATAAAG
>NW_022969010.1:0-214 GCF_012274545.1 Fukomys damarensis
AAACTGCAACCATGTAGCACTTTACTCTTTTCTTTTTTTGGCACTGGGGATTGAATGTGGGATTTTGTGCTTGCGAGGCAGGCGGTGGAACCATCGAGCTAAATCCACAGCCCTTTACTCTTTCAACCTTCCTAATTTTTCAATATTTTTCTTTCAAA
Source organism: Fukomys damarensis (assembly GCF_012274545.1). Classification (NCBI taxonomy): domain Eukaryota; kingdom Metazoa; phylum Chordata; class Mammalia; order Rodentia; family Bathyergidae; genus Fukomys; species Fukomys damarensis. The sequence continues at coordinate 159 of NW_022969010.1, forward strand.
GTCTAAAATAAACATTGACGTGGAAAAATCAAAATAATAAGAAAGTATTCAGTAAA
>NW_022969011.1:0-207 GCF_012274545.1 Fukomys damarensis
CGAATGAGTCCTCTTCAGTTTCAATTAATTGCAGGAGTCAAAGATGAAAGGATATCATGCCAATGATAGCTTAGTGTCTATCTGTAGGTCACTAGTTACTATTTACTAAGCACAGTATATTAAATTTATTATATTTAATTGATATATATGTAAATTTTATATACTAATTATTTCTGTAAATCAGTATAGAAATCATTTTGATAACCC
>NW_022969012.1:0-1647 GCF_012274545.1 Fukomys damarensis
AACCCATTCTGAGATCAACTCCAAATTCACGGTGCTCCCCAAACCCGGCCTCTCACACCCTTCCTCCAGCTCGGGGTCTCCTCTGCAGGGATGCAGCTGGGGACCTGGCCTCCCTCAGACTTGCTTTCCCTGCACTCCCCACCGTCAGCAGCTAGAAACACAGGAAGTGCTGCTCAGTCTTCCTTTCTGGCGCACCTCTCACCCCCAAACTGCCAGCAGTTCTGTCAGGGCCCTTCCAGCCTCCTCCCAGTCTCCTCCCAGCCTCCCTCCAGCCTGGCTACTTGCCCCTACTACTTCAAAGTCTCATTAACAGTGTAGCTGATCCCTGCTTCTATCTTTGCCCCCTGCTGATGATTTTTCAATCCAACAGCCTAAAAAAATTCCATCAGAACATGTCGCTCTTAAATCCCTCCTGTGGCTCCCTGTGGTGGCTCATCTTGATTAATCTTGATTGTCAACCTGATTGGCCTGAGAGCTGCCAGGGGGATTAGTAAAGCTCACTTCCGGGTGTGTCTGGGTGGTGACGGGAGTGTCCGGGCCCCTTCCTCTCTAGCGCCTTTCCTTTGGTCTTCTTTCTGGGCTGCTGTGACCTGAGCGGCTTTGCCCCACGCTCCCCTCTGCCATAACATTCCTGCCTTTGGAGCCAGGGGACCATCAACTATGAGCTAGATTAGAAGCCAGGTCGAGTCAGGTATTTCATCCCAGCCACAGGAAAGCTAACCGACTGCGCTCTCCATTTCTCTTAAAGCAAAAACAAAAATCTTTAACAGTGGCCTGTAAGGTACCAACCAGGCAGCAGCTCCTAGTGGCCTCCTGACCTCATCTCTCAAGCTTGTCCCACTCTGTTCCCTCGGCCACGCCGATTTCCCTGGGCGACTTTTCCCTGTGTCCTCCTGGTCAGAGTGCCACCCGCTAGCTCCACAATCCTGTTTTGTGACACCTTGAACAGAGAGCAGAGCTGTGCTGGCCTGACTTCCGGTTTACAGAAACAAGCTGACACTCGGCTGCTTAAGTCATCCTGTCCATGCAGCAGTAGAAACTAACACAAATAACAACCTTTACTCCTCCAGAGCGCAGAGATTACCTGAAGTTCAGGCTTTCCAGGAACAACTCAGCGCAGAGGACAGGAACTCCTACAAAGCAGCAAGAGAGGCAGCCCAATGGCAAGGGGCAAAAGAGCCAAAGGGACACTTCATGAGAGAGGACGTGCCATTGGCTAGTCCCTGTATGGAAAGCTCTGAGAGCCAGTGGTCATCAGGGAAATAAAGTGAGACCTGAAATGAGTGGTGGGTACACTCCACACCTGCCAAAATCCCCCAATGAAAAAGACACTAAGTACTGGCCAGAATGTGGGACATCTGGAATCCTTCCTCTCTCTCCGACAGAAATTAGTGCACAGGGCAATACAAGACCATTCATGATGACCCACAGCAGCCTGGTGGTCTGAGGCTGCAGCCCCTCAAAACTTCCTGAATTTCCCCCACTCCTCTTCTGTCTTTAGCGACTTCCTTGACTCTTTTTTTCTCAGGGCCTTTGCACCTACCTTAGAAGCTCCTGTCCTACAGAAGTGGCTCTGAATGAGAGGGTAATTTTATTCCTCGGGAGACATTTGCTGTTGTCTTTTGGTTTTTTTTTTTTTTTTTTTTT
>NW_022969013.1:0-201 GCF_012274545.1 Fukomys damarensis
ACTGCAGTTTTCCCTGGGAAACATCTTCTTTCACAGCTTAGCCCTTTGAAACCAAAGCGGTTATTTTCCTGAATTTGAAGTACTTCACAGAGAAAGGTGCTGCAACTCTGTGACTTTTCCAGTGAAGTCCACATCTTCTACGAAGTACAAATGTATTCCTTTTTGTTTGTAGGTCTCTGCCTGGCAGAGATTGAAACACTG
>NW_022969014.1:0-1315 GCF_012274545.1 Fukomys damarensis
CACTGTCACATCCGCAGGACCTTGAAGAGTACCCAGTTCATAGTAAGAATTCAACCATTTATCGTGTGACTCCTTTCCCTCATCCGTCTCTCTCTCTCTCTCTCTCTCTCTCTCTCTCTCTCTCTCTCTCTCTCTCACACACACACACACACACACACACACACACACACACATATCCCTCATCAGCGTTTGACCTGTAAGGCACTCCAGCAGAACGGGTGTGCGCTCTCCTGGACCTCACCCTCTGGCTGTCAGAAGTGATAACGAAGAGGACCCCCAGGTGAGATCACTCTAGACCAGTGATGTTGAACTCTATAGAGAAGAATGTCCAAACTGCAAAGCAAAGCCCATTTATCACAAAGCGCCAACACTGCAATTAAACCTGAAAACTGAGTTTTACCTTAGAAAAAACAACTCATACATCAACATCTTTTGTCCTAAAGGAAAAACAACAACCTGCCATAGGCTTGTCACCACCACAGACCTCCTAGCTACCCTCCCCACACAGCCCAAAGACCCAGCCCTCCAGTTCTAACTTCCTGTGTGATTCTCAGGGTAGCCTATAGCCTACGGTCAGTTTTCCCAGGCCCCAAGGTCTCAACTAGGAACCACCAAGCACACTGAAAAGGATGAACTTCAAATAAACCTGCAGTCATCCTAATCTTTTTAACCTCTCTTCAAAGAAACTGAAAGGAAAGCATTCATCTTCTAAAACCTAAAATGCCACCAGGAAAGTGCTAGGTGTTCTCACTAATGACCCTGGGACATTTCTGCAAGGGACACAGAATGTTTGTCAAGTTTCCATATGTCCTCATCTCTTTGACGTAAGTTTCTAGGGTCAGAAAGCTAACTGAGCTGGAATGGTCATATAAGGATATCTGGAGGGGTTACAGGTTTTCCCAGGTTCAGGAATGCTTCTTCACCCTCTGCAAACCAGAAAGAGAATCGACACTCAGCTCTGAGGTCCTCAGGCTTGATGCACTGGGCTCTGGAGGGTAGCTGGCAGAGGCCCTGCCCCGTCACCTCCTTTTTGGATGCTGTCTGGGGCACACTCCCCCTCCAATCCTGCATGGAGGTCTACTGGCAGGGATGCAGTGTGGACTCACAGGTATTTAGGACCATAGATATTCCCTGGGGACCCTATCACCGTACCTCACAGACCTAGGAGCAGCAGTAAGAAGCAGAAGACCCCTCCCCAGTATCTCTACATAGGGACCACGTTTCTCTGAGGCTCTTCTTTGGGAACTGCTCCAGGAGATGACCCTACTTCATCAACTTTCCAGAACTCCAGCAGACACTCATGTCAGACAATAGA
>NW_022969014.1:1343-2459 GCF_012274545.1 Fukomys damarensis
TTTTTTTTTTTTTTTTTTTGTACTGCAGCTCTAACTCGGGCCCTTGCACTTGCAAGGCAGGCAGCAAAACCAATGAGCTAAATCCACAGCCTAGGTAGACCATATTGCTGGACTTGTCAAACAAATGACTTTACACAGGCAGCCAAATGTTCAGCACTCATTTGTCACCACCTACCTAAAAACTGGCAAGTGTGGGGACTCTAAGAACTCAGGCCACAGGTTCAGAACTGAGGAAGAGACAGAGATCAAGCACCACCTGTGTGCAGCCCAAATCCACATGAGAATGTGAGATCTGACTTTCTGATTTCCAGGGACTCATATGGAACACCCTGCCCTAACAGTTGAAGGTCATTAAACCAGAATCCTGTTCTCAGCAGGTCTAGCATCTTGGCCACAGGAGGTAGACAGAGGCCATCGGACTGAAGCAGGCCTCTATTCAAAAGGCACTACAGGTCTAACTGGAGGCCAAGGCAGATCTAGCCTGAGGCCATAGCACACTAGGCTTGAGGTCACAGCAGGCTAGCCTATGAGAAGGCCAAGGTCTGAGGACACTGAATGTTTAAGTTTATGCAACAGTAGATCTAGGCTCCAGCCAAGGCAAATCTAGCCTGAGGCCACAGAAAATGAAGGCTCTGAAGCTGTAATAGGTCTATCTTGATGGAACAGCAGCTCTGCCCACAGGCTTCAGCAGTTTTAGGCTCCGGGGTCTGGCACTGAGCTCTCACCATGTGAGTCAGCTCTGTTCTTCAGGTCTCTGTGCCCTCTTCCCACACAGGATGCCACACCAGCTGCTTCCCATGATGCCATTTGCTTTCTCACCTCCACCACTGCCCAAGCTGTTCCCTTTGGCAGGATGCCTTTGCCACAAAAGAAGCTCCATCTAAGATGATACCTGCTTTACATAAAATCTCCTGAAATGTTTCCTCTGCATTCACAGTTACTAACTCCCTATCTCCGTCCTGTCACCCCATTTGCACTGATCTCCCCCTATAAAACCAAGTCTAAGACTGTCTTTCTTTCCTGAACTCCAGTACCAGCACAGGCTGGGCAGACAGAAGGAAATATTTCTGAGCAAATGATGGTCTAAGACACAGACAGCCACTTTCCATGGTCTCA
>NW_022969015.1:0-481 GCF_012274545.1 Fukomys damarensis
AAAGAGTAGTATTTCAGAAAGTAGAGAAAAGTCAGCGCACAATATTGGACCTCAAAAGGAACTAGATTTTATCCAATGCTGCAAAATGTGCTTACGAGAAACATTTTGTGGAGAGTAAAGGAAAACACAGGCAGAGAAGCTCCATTCCAATAGTTGAAATTGCATGTCATGTTGGACGGTAAACACTAGAAACAGATAGCAGTGATGTGTTCCGCGAGCACCTTAGGACACTCTGGATGCTATTTCCGGCCACCAAGCTTCCCCTTTGGAAGGATGGTGACAAAATCTGTGGATGGAGATGGATGAATGACTGATAATTCTGTGAAACAGTTCAGTAAAAGTGTGATATACTGGAAAAATACTGACACAAGCACCTTGGCTGTGACTGGGAATACATCTGTCTCAAAACAATACAAATAGTTGAAAGAAAGATGTTCCTCTCACCCACTTGCTGATTTCCGTGATGTGGTCATGAAGCGGG
>NW_022969016.1:0-1117 GCF_012274545.1 Fukomys damarensis
ATACTAAATACCGTACAGGAAAGATCTGAGCTGGGAAAAAATAGTAGTGTTTTACAGAGACTCCATATAAAGGTTTTGTTAGGTAGTCCAGGCCAGCCTTGAAATTACTATGTGGCCCGGGCTACACTTGAGTTTAGGATCCTCATGCTTCAGCCTTCCAAGTGCTGGGATTACCAGTGTGCAACACCAGGCCAGCTATGCAGGTAGTATGTTAGCTTTCTATAGCACACTTAAGATACGTTAATCAAAGTTTCAAATCTGTCTTTTGTGAAAGGGGTTGACAAATTTGAGAGACTAAACTTAAATATGTTATAATTCAAACTGAAGGTGTGTGCAACTTCTGTTCCCCTTGGACGCTGCCCCGTTTGCTCCGATTCCATAACAAGGCACAGAATTGACGCGTTGAAGAATTGAAATCACTGCGTACGTTGGGGGAATGGTACTGCAGTATTGCTCAATTTGCAGAAATTCCCTAACTTTCTTCAGCTCATCATCAAAACATGTATTTTATTAATGTGCAAGGCTTTTTTAATGACACATCGCTTTGGTTTCTTCAAAAAGCCCAAAGAAACACATGGTTAGAATAGGATTAAGAGCAGAGGCTGTCAATATTTGATAGTTTTAATAGCTTCTTACTGGGTTATTTTAGAGGTTTGTCAGTATTAAAACAGAGCATTAAATGACTCAATACATCTCTGTTATATTTTTAATAAAAAAAGAGTATAAAAAATTAGTACAGGCAGCTTTGGTTCCTGATGTCTTTATAAACCAGAATTAGTTTTTAAAAATATCTTCCTATGTTATGTAACAATAGTACCAGAAAAATTGCTTTAAAAAGGTGGGAGATTAGACATTTAAAAGATAACACATCTCAATGTGAGCAGAGGTTGGGCCTATTTGAGAAAGTATGTTAAAGTTGACGTGATAGATGGCAGGAGGCACTTGGAATTCTACACTGATGTGTAGGGAACTTTGTGAAGGAGATCAGTGTATATGCCAGGTCAATCCCTTGCCCTTTCTCTTTCTTCTTCCTTCAGATCCCCATCGTCACAGCCCTATTAAAACCTGTTCTCAAGAAAGCGTCAATCGTCAGTCTTTTATAATTTCTTTTTTTTTT
>NW_022969017.1:0-220 GCF_012274545.1 Fukomys damarensis
ATGATAATAAATTAAGGTTTTCCAATATTCATCATAAGAGTTGATGCACAAACTGCCCCTTAATATATGTATCAAAGACTTTAAATATGGGGATTTAGCTCAGTGATTTCAGTGCCTGCTGTGCTAAGTGCAAGGGCCCAGGTTCGATCCCCAGTACAAAAAAAAAAAAATTGAGGATTCCAAAATGTTTCTATGGATCCTAATCATCAAAGACTTTAAA
>NW_022969018.1:0-210 GCF_012274545.1 Fukomys damarensis
ATTTCCTGTGTCACCAGGGTTTTACATTCCAGGAGCCCAGCTCTGCCAGCCTCTCCCAGCAGCTCTGGGTCTCATCCAGCATGTATCTGTGGCAGGGCCTGGCCTTCCCAGAAGACTGGGTGAGGGGAGTTGGGTCCCCTGACTACGGCTCTGGACACCTGAGTTCCAGTCCAGCCTGAGTCACTGACCCTCAGCAGACACAGGCCTTTA
>NW_022969019.1:0-291 GCF_012274545.1 Fukomys damarensis
ACTTTATAAAAACCAGGCACAAGAAACTATCTCTAATGTTTCCACTCAACACTGCATTATGGATCCTACATATCGTCCTTACACAGCAGGAAACATGACAAAGTGAGAGAACTGAAAAGGAATACATTTATTTTTCTTTACTCACAATGGATTTTTTGAGGGGGGGTATCGGGGATCGAACTCAGGTCCTTGTACTTGTGAGGCAGGTGGGGGAACTATTCACAGTGACTTTTTATATGAGGGTTTATATACATATACAAAAATATTAAGAACACTAGAGACTCACTAAGT
>NW_022969020.1:0-1257 GCF_012274545.1 Fukomys damarensis
AGAGAGTTGAAACTAGATGTGTGTGTGTGTATCCACTCTGGAAACTGGATCCCACTCTGCAAACAGCATTAATTATCAGTGATTAAGTTAAAAAAACACGATATTAATTTATTTGAAAAATCTTAGTTATTTACAGTAATTCAGCTTACTGAGGCAACATGCCATACTTAAAATAATTGTTATAAAGACTACGTACTTGGATGAAAATGGTTATGGTGAAGAACAGCTAATAACCCATTTTATATTCATTGTGATTGGAATAATGTTTTGAAAATATCACTCTTAGATTGGAAAATAGTAAGATTAAAAGATATACCCCAATATATTAACAAAGCATAGGAATGATAATTTATAAATTTTCAACCATTTTCATTTCTGTATTCTCTCTGTTGAATGACTACATAGTTCGAAAATGAAAGCATAATAAAATAGAATACATGTACGATAGTGTCCTTATTCAGTTAAAAGCCTCACTTCTGAGTCATATGGAAAAATCTATAGTTCCTTCTCTGGGTACCTGGCCCATCATTCCCACCAGCTGGGCACATTGGCAATTCACCAAGAGAACAGAGATGACACCAAATTCCCATGATTATGTAAATTGTTTAGCAGCTACTCTTCCTTTTCTGTTTAACCTTTCCATAGCAATACATATTTTGCAAAGAGATTTGAGAATGAGGGTCAGTTTATCTTTGTGCCGTGCACACAGATGGTATTGACAGATCGAACAATGGACAATGGTAAGCAGCCATATGATAGAAAAAAACAAGCACACATCTTCTATCAGTATAAATATCTTTTGTCTATTTAATGACAGTCTGACTTCAGCAGAGCTTTGATAAGCAGTATTGTTTTGCTTTACACAGAGATCAGAAATCTAATTGAAATGAATCATGTTAACAGATCTGTGACATAAATATAGGAATTTAATTATGCATCTCAGTAAATTTTTAATGCACACTTGGGCAAAAAGAAGTGCCCAGTATTTCAAGATGTTTATGAAAATTTTCAAATAATTTAATATTTATAGTATAAATGACTTGGAGACTTGAATGAATAATGTATGTAAAATGAAAAATGTATGCTTCATTCTTTTTTTTCTCATTGAGTTTATTGGTACATTTTAGCTATACAGTTACATTCATCACTGGGATTGTGTACCTTTACATGACAGGTCTTGGTTCTCAATTGTTTCCCTTACCCCTGCCCTCCCTTCACCCCCTCCTCCCTTCCCTATTTACAAAAACTTTATTTCCA
>NW_022969021.1:0-204 GCF_012274545.1 Fukomys damarensis
TGCTCCTCTGCCCTTCCCCTGGACCCTTCAAATCTCCCCTCCTAGCTCCGGGCCTTGGTTTCCCTCTGAGTAAAGGGGGAGCTAGATGCCTTCCTGCGGGACATGGCCAGAGGATCCCCAAAGGATGGCAGAGCGCACTGTGCGAACTCAGGCCAGCTCCAGAGCCCTGGTCCTCCCAGTTGCCCGAGGGAGAGGCGCCCCCCT
>NW_022969022.1:0-253 GCF_012274545.1 Fukomys damarensis
ATTTCTTGTAGAAGCCCCTCACATCAGGGTTTCAAGCTCTGCCAGGCAGAGACCTACAAACAAGAAGGAATACACTTGTACTCCATAAAAGATATGGACTTCACTGGCAAAGTCACCGAGTTGCACCACCTTTCTCTGTGGAGTGTTTCACATTCAGAAAACTAACCACTTTGCTTTAAAAGAGCTAAGTGGCAAGAGAAGCTGTTTCCCACTTAGAAATGCAGTTTAAACCACAGAAGCACTCTGCCAAGTG
>NW_022969023.1:0-239 GCF_012274545.1 Fukomys damarensis
GTTAATACGTCTGAGTCTTGGTCTCATATTCATGCATCACAATATCTAAATCTACTTCAAGATTTGCATAGGTATGGAAATGACATTTGAAATAAAATAAAAAGTCAGTCCAAAGGCATGACAAATTATAAGAAGAAACATCCAAGAGAGAGAACATGGTGGGGACATAGATGACAGAGAGAGAAAGAAGAGGTAAATGAGAGCCACAAATGAAATGTGATGCTCCAGTCATTAAACTA
>NW_022969024.1:0-210 GCF_012274545.1 Fukomys damarensis
GGGATATGTTAAGATAAGAACAAAGACAGACATCATAAGGAGCAGGGCATGAGTTGTATTCCCGCTTAATTGACACCTGTGCTTTGGAGAGAACCTCAAGGCTGGCTCCGCCCCAGCTGGAGAAGCGCACTGAGCGGTCCTGTGAGAGACCCTGCTGTCTGCACTGTGCTCTGTGCACTCGCTCTTCCACTCAGGCTGGGATGAGTGACA
>NW_022969024.1:283-1056 GCF_012274545.1 Fukomys damarensis
CCCTTCTGGTGAATCTGCTAAACCCCATTTGATTCAGTGAAAATTAGGACACAAAACAACCGAATTTAACAAAATTTTTATTTTAGCAGCTTTGCTTTCTCCCTGTACTCTAAAAGAATAGAGAAACTCATGCTTTTTTTTTGCTCAAGTTTGTGCATAAAGAAAAGTATTTATTCTATTGCAGCATGGAGAAAGATGAAAAGATACCTGCTCCTGGGATTTACCTGGGGAATGGCAGGTAATGCGCGTGTGTGGTACATTTTTCTCATCACGTAATGCATACAGATGCATTGATTGGAAATGAAACAATTTTATTTTTCTGACACCTCAGAGGTGATCCTTCGACCTAGAGGTTAAGATAAGTACAGTACCTGAAATTTTGTGTCACACATCTGAATCCCAAATTTACCTAGATTTTTGTCCAGACTCCCTGTCTAGGGTAATCTCAGCACTGAGGCACTGGTGCCCATTTAACCCTAGTTCAGCGCTGGAACAATGGGTGCCTCAGCCTCCCTGTATCTCCATGCTTATTGATCCTACCAGCAGCAGGTGGTGTTTGGCCCATGGACCTCCTGTCATCAGAGCTGGTAAAGGTCTGGATGGGGCTCACCCTCCTCTAATGCCTGAGATACTTTAACTTTCAATGCTCCATCACTGAGGAGGCTGCATCTGCTCTCCAGCTTTATCTATGGATAGGTGAAAATTATTTACTTATATAAGGTGAAAATCTGATTTAATGTCTGCATTTGTCATCAAATATTTCTTCTAGCCAA
>NW_022969025.1:0-226 GCF_012274545.1 Fukomys damarensis
CATTAGGAGAGCTGTGGAGTTCACTGCATCCTCTGTGAAGCAGATATTAAGATGGACTTAGAAATGAGGGGTAACAACTGTAAAAGACATAAAGGAGGTTAATATCACTGGGGAGGGAAAGTCTTCAGACTGTGCTGCGCACCTGACATTTTGCAAAGAAAAAGGAAAAGGGGAGGGAGCAGAAGTGATCACGTAGAGCTTCAGATGGTCAGAGATACGGCAAATT
>NW_022969026.1:0-503 GCF_012274545.1 Fukomys damarensis
TATGAAATTAGTTTTAAATAGAAAAGAAAGATTTCCATAATATTATGCCAATTATCAGCAGTTTTCTTTTACTATTTTACTTATCATTCCTTTTAAGTAGGCTGCCTAGACATAAGATACAAATTTACCATTGCCTTTTTCAGGAGTTTCTATGTCCGAGAAAAAGAACAGTAAGAGTTCAAACACTACCCACCTAATAGCACTGTGATAAATGTCCCAAAGTCTGTTTTTATTTGTTCTTTCTGTTTTAAGATGTATCTCATGATCTTTCTTAAGCAAAAGTTTCTGTTAGACTTTAAAATTCAGGGAGCATGGGTGAAATCTTGTTTACCCTGACATACCCGATATTAACAGTCTTCCGCAACCAGATGCCTGGGTACCGTCTGAGAATAAATGAGACAGTGTGGAAAAGTTCAACTTTATTGTATTTATTCTTTACCATTGAATAAACTAATATATTTGAGCATTGTATCTCTTAATTTTACACAACAGCATAAAAGTGA
>NW_022969027.1:0-326 GCF_012274545.1 Fukomys damarensis
TATCAAAACTTCAGGTGCTCACCAAACCTTGCTTATCAGATTTTCCATGCAGCAAGTCAATCTTTAGGTCAGATGGTTTCCGGTGGGCTAATTTGCATAGGTGAAGAAAAGGAATTGATCAGCATGGTTTGTCTCTGACATCCCACACACTGTCCTAGGGCCCCTGTCTTATGCTTCAGCTCCTCCGCACTGCTCCACACTGACTCATTTTTATAGAGCTGGCCAAAAATGTCGGCCATATTATTACCCAGAGAGACTTTATTCAGAGTGAAAGATTCCAAAGCATAGACTGCCATGACGGAAGTGTGAGAAGGCCTCAAGCACTC
>NW_022969029.1:0-280 GCF_012274545.1 Fukomys damarensis
GGGTCATCAGGGAAAGATGAAGCACTAAGGGGGAATGAGACCCATGGAACTTTATTAAGAAGTACTTTAGAACTGTGAAATCTTCAATTTAAAGATGGAAGCAATTAACTTGCTGCTCACATAGTTGCAGAAGTCATATGAGATGAACTTGGAAGTGATGGATAAGGTGGCTGTCTGTAAGAGAAGACATTCCCTGAAGAGAATAAAGATATGGAGTATGTAATTAAATTGGGAGAGGGAGGCAGCTGCCATTAGGATCCTACTTGTTACACAGTAAACA
>NW_022969030.1:0-218 GCF_012274545.1 Fukomys damarensis
CTAGTCTTCAAACCGTCATGTTAGAATGCTCACTTCCTCCCTGGGTCCTGCATGGGAACTGCTCTTTATGAAACTGCATTTAGAAAGCCATAATTAATTCATGCCATCTGTATTATTACTATTTTCCAGGTTCACTGTTGATTCAGATTTTAACCAACAATTCATAATTATGCAGGTTTTATACTAATACTATGAAATCACATAAATCACTGACATGT
>NW_022969031.1:0-536 GCF_012274545.1 Fukomys damarensis
GGGTAGGGATGACCAGGCAGGGTCATTGAGCTTTATTGAAGCTTCATTGTTATAGAAAGCCCTGCTGCAGTTCCTATGAGCAACCTGAGCAGCAAAGTATATCCCATGCGCGGGACTCAGCCACAGGTAGCCTTGTCTTCCTCAGGTGGCCCTGCTTCTGCTAAAATTGATTGTAGGACCCCACATGAATTGTCATTTTCCCCCAGGGAAAGGGCTACACATCTGAATGCTTTAGTTCAGGGATTTTTTTTTTTCCTCACTGGGTATATTGGTACATTGTAGGGTATACAATACAGTCACATTCGTTGTTGGGATCGTGAACCTTTACATATCAGGTCTTATTCTCCACTTGTCCCTGCCCTCCCTTCAGCCCCTACTTCCCTCGACATTTCCAAACATTGTATTTAAATTTTCTGATTTTCTCCCGTTTTCTTTCCTTCCCCATGGGTTCTCTGCCCTGCACTTTCGCCTACTCCTACACCTGAAGACCTTTTCTTCCTATTACACATTCTCAATTTTTTCATTAAGATTTTGTG
>NW_022969032.1:0-2296 GCF_012274545.1 Fukomys damarensis
TATATTCTTATAAGTTTTGTTGTTGTTGTTGTTGTTATTGGTATTTTGGTTGAATGAATTGTTTTTTTGTGTGTGTGCTGTGGGTTGAATCCAGTGTCTCCCTCTTGCAAGGCAAGTGCTGTACCACTGAGCCACATCTCCAGCCCAAGTTTAATTACAGGCCTCAGAGCATCACTGCCTTTTGTTTCACAGACTTGCATGGGATCACTATAGAGACTGAAGCTGTGGTTTTGCTAGTGGTACCTCAGTCTTTCCCTACACTTGATCCACAAGGGTTGGATTCCTAGGTTTCTGGAGAATGTCAGTTATTGTCTGAGTGGAGAACAAGAACTTTGATTCTTATTCTAGCAGCTAGGAAATAGCTTCACAGACAGCCTTCACACAACCCTTAGTTCTGTATGAGTTAGAGTGAGAAGAGCAGCATTTATGAGCTGCCTGGAGCAGGACAGGCTTCTATGTCAGAACAGCAGAGAAAGAGGCAAGGGAAGCATTGACCATATTAAAGGCTGTATATAGCTGGTGAAGTTAATGAAGCAGAAAATGAAAATAAAGAAAGTAGATCTAACATAGAAAAAGAAGGTAAGATGAAGAAAAGAAAGATAAGATGACAGAAAAACTGAACCATAAAAGGAACCAGGAAGAAACGAGGAATGGAGAAATGTTCAATGAAAGTATTTTCATAGGAGTAGACAAAGTGATTTTGACCAACTTGAGTGTGAAGAAATTTTTTCTTCTTAGCCAGAAGGAGCAAACAGAAAAATTCCTAGAACCCAAGAGGTTAAGTCGCTGTGAAAGAAAGATGGCTAACAGCAGTGATGGCCTTCAGTGTTGGAATGCACTGCTCACCCACTGTGCCAAGACAAGGAAACTGAACATCCCTTTCTCCCACTGTCCTCTCTTCTAGGTGATCCCCACAGAGCCTAATCAAAGTCCAAACCCAGACATGGTAGCAGACTCCTACAGTCCCAGCTACTCAGGAGGCCAAGGCAAGAGGATACCTTGAGTCCAAGAGCTAAAGGCCAACATAGGTAAATTACTGATACATAGATTCAGAAACTATCCAGAGAGCAGAGAGAAAAGGATGTTGGTTGATGCAGAGGCCATAGCAAATCCAAAAAAGATAGCCTTATACCTAGTTCAAAAATTTGACTCTTACAAGTTTCACAATCTTAGAAAAATGTTTTAAAATTCTCTTTTTTTCTGAATGAAATTCTGAGACAATATATATTTAAAAGATGTTGAGAGGAAGCCAGGACAAGAGTTAAATGGCCTCTTGGAGGAGCAGTACAGTACAAGTCTATTTGAGTTTAACTGGTTTTCTTTCAATTGCCAGGTGCAATCAATAGCATTTCCACAGTTCATCTCAAGATTTTGCAGGGAATCCGATGTAGCTCTTCTCTATACATACAATGACACTTGGATCCCTGTGTAACAGTAGCAGCATGTCCTCTACTTTCCTACTGAGTGGTGTTCCTGGGCAGGAGCACATGCACATCTGGATCTCCATCCCATTGTGCTTTATGTACCTGGTTTCCATCCTGGGAAACTGCACAATTCTTTTCATTGTTAAAACAGAGACCTCCCTCCACGAGCCTATGTACCTCTTCCTGTCCATGCTGGCTCTCACTGACCTGGGTCTATCCCTCTGTACCCTCCCTACAGTGCTGAACATTTTTTGGGTTGGGGCACGAGCTATTGGCCACGATGCCTGCTTTGCCCAGCTCTTTTTCATTCATTGTTTGTCCTTCCTAGAGTCCTCTGTGCTACTGTCTATGGCCTTTGACCGTTTTGTGGCCATCTGTCGTCCCTTGCACTATGCTTCCATTCTCACCAAAACAGTCATTGGCAGAATCGGTCTAGCTTCTCTGGGCCGAACTGTAGCACTCATTTTCCCACTGCCTTTCATGCTCAGAAGATTTCCCTACTGTGGCTCCCCAGTGCTGTCACATTCCTACTGTCTCCACCAAGAAGTGATGAAATTGGCCTGTGCAGACATCAAGGCCAATAGCATCTATGGCATGTTTGTCATTGTTTCCACGGTGGGTGTGGACTCACTGCTCATCCTCCTCTCCTACGCCCTGATCCTGCGTACTGTGCTATCCATCGCCTCCAAGGCTGACAGATTCAAAGCTCTTAACACTTGTGTTTCCCACATCTGTGCTGTCCTTCTCTTCTACACTCCCATGATTGGCTTGTCTGTCATTCATCGCTTTGGGAAGCAGGCATCTCATCTGATCCAGGTGGTCATGGGCTTCGTGTATCTTCTAGTTCCTCCTGTGATGAACCCCATTGTCTA
>NW_022969033.1:0-726 GCF_012274545.1 Fukomys damarensis
CAAACAAACAAACAAACAAAACTTTCAATAAATATTGTCTGGAAGTCAAATATCTTTTTTAAGCCCTGCTAATGAAACGGAATGTATAATGAAGATAATGGGGAGTAATGACTGCTAAGTAGATCATTGATCAAGATCGGGTTGGTGTGTCACTACAAGTTGTAAGCAATATCAAAAATGGATTAGAAGTTAAAACAGAAATAAAAGTAGAGGTGACTTTAATGTAAGAAAGTGGGTGGGAGGGTGCAACCAGCTGTTACGAGAATCCACTTTGCAGAATCCTCCTTTTGTGGAGAAAATACTCTGCTACACTATTTTTGAGGCAGACGCTTGTACCTTTGGCACTGACTCAACCCATACCCATCCTAAAAATAGCCTGTAAATCTGCTTTCGCCAAATTAATGAAAGAGGACAAACTGACCAGAACTTGGAGAGGAAATTGGCTGTGGGAAAGAAATTTAGGAAACCTCAGAAGAAAGCATAAAATGAAACTGAATATTCCACATCCTCTATCACTTCTGTGCATTTTCTTTATAGAAATTTTTATTTTAATGTATTACAAGTAGATATCTATGAAGGAAATACAAATTGTTCCATGAAAAAAGACTTTTTCATAACAAAAATTATTAGAGAACAAGCATGGTAAATACACTATGTATCATGATCTTAAAAGAATATGTTTTATTTGCTAATCTATTTCTCAGCCCATTTCCTTATAACTTTTTT
>NW_022969034.1:0-380 GCF_012274545.1 Fukomys damarensis
AAGTCATGAGAAGACAGAGAAGATTGGAAGACCCACAAGTACCCTGGGGCCAGGAGCACAGGATGAGGCTTGAGAAGAGAAGACTCTGCAAAGACATTCAGAGCTCCCCAGGGCTGGGTCTCCATGCCACGTCCAGGAGCTCGGCCCTTACTCTAGAGCTTGTCATGAGTTTGTCCCTTACCCATTCCTCATTCAAATAAGCTTACACTATGTTCACACCACAATGCTTTGATCTTCCTCCAGCCCGCCAAGCGTAAGGAAAATTTAGCTAATCATTACCAGAAAGGAGGTGTGCAGATGACAGGTACAGCCTGAATGGAGCCCAACACTCCTGGGGAGACATTTTCTTCCTCTCAGCCTCTTCATCCAGTATGCAGCTG
>NW_022969035.1:0-236 GCF_012274545.1 Fukomys damarensis
CTGACCTTCTAAAGGAAAAGAAAATGTTGCTTTTCCAGCCCACAACTTGAGTGGGGAAAGAAATGTATGTTGTGACCTGCCTTTCAGGTGGTGCCGAAGCAGTGAAGTTTGAGGTCCAGGTAGTAGCAGGTGTACCGTGGGCTTCTTCCTATTTCTAGGGAAGGGTGATGAAGGGAGCTGGAGTGGTTTAAGGAGACACTCCCCAGAAAGGTGGCCTGGCGGTCTTCATAATAAAT
>NW_022969036.1:0-3415 GCF_012274545.1 Fukomys damarensis
GTTGAGACTGACCTGGAACTCACTATGTAGCCCAGGCTGGTCTCGAACTCACAATGATCCTCTGCCTCAGCTTCTGAGTGCTGGGATTACAGGTGTGTGCCACCACGCCCCGCCATCCCAAACTCTTTTTAAAATTCAATGTAATTGTTTATTTTAAAACAGGGTCTTGCTGAGTTGCCCAGGCCAGTCTCTAATTGGCAATCCTCCTGCCTCAGCCTCCTGAGTGCTTGAATTACAAATGTGTCTCTAAACCTAGCTTCCCCATAGCCTTTAATTAAAAATTGTTTTTGGTTTTTTGAGACAGAGTCTCACTGGATCGTTCAGACTGGCCTTGAAATCACTATGTAGTCCAGATTGGCCTTGAACTTGTGGCAATCTTCTTGCTTCAGCTTCCCAAGTGCTGTGATTACAGGCATGTGCCACCATGCCTGGTCCCCACAGCCTTTATAGTAAATCAGTAGCAGAACATTTGTAGATTGAGACTAGGCAAGAAAATAATAAAACAATCCCGCCATGTATCTCCTTGAATATTATCACAAATTGTTATAAATGTTACAGTGAGGATTACATGGTGCAGTGATATCATCTGATAAGTGGACCTGGACTGATCAGTAGGGCTTCCCTGAGGATGTGTGTGGGGCTCAGACATGAAAGAGGAAGAGGTCAGGAGCAAGGGAAGAGCGTCCCACATGCAGGAGAAAGGGAAAAGTGTCCCCCACACAGGGAAGAGTATATACTAGGCCTGGGGCCAGAGAGGCGCACCCAGAGTGTAAGAGACTTAAGGCCAGTGGGCAGCCTGACCAGGTAGCATAGTTCTGTAATTCCAGCACTCTAATACTGACTGAGAGAGTGAGGTTGCCAAATCTGAGTCCATCCTGGGGAATTCAGGAACTTGGCTAAATCAAAATTTAAAAAAGGGTCTGGAGGACTGGGGATTTAGCTCAGTGGTTCCGGTACCAACCTGAGTTCAATCCTCAGTACTAAAAAAAACAAAAAAAAGATTAGGCTATGTGCTTTAGAGCTACTACCAAATTGTTTCCTAAAGTGGTTCCACTAAATGCATGCTGCTTTTTTCCCCAGTTGCTTTATTTATTTATTTTTAAATGTATGCGTCTGCTTACAACAGAGGGAGAGTTCCAGTTGCTCCATAACAACAGTCCTTTTTATTTTAGCCATTCTTGTGGATATTTAGTGGCTTCTCCTTGTGGTTTTAATTTGCATTTCCCTGGTGCCTAGTGAACTCACACACCTTTTAATATTTTATATTGTGCACCTTTGGATATGTATTCTCTTCTGGCTCCCTGTCCTTTGTGGTTTAGTTATGTAAGAGTCTTTCGATTTTAATCTTCTTACAGTTTCTTCCCTCTGTGGCTGGTCCTCTTGTTCTCTTATGATGTCTGATGACCAAAAGTTAATTTTTTGTGCTGGGGACAGAGCTCAGTGGTAGAGCACTTGCCCAGCACGCATGAGGCCTTGTGTTCAATTCTAATGGGGTTTGTGTCTTTGTTTTGGTTTTGTGTGTTCCACTCAACAAATCTTTGCTTGTTGCAAAATCACAAGGGTTTGCTCCTATTTTTTCTTTCTATAAGGTATTATTAAGAAAGGCATTGCACCGCCTTTCGTAGTTAGGTCTAAGATCCATCTCATGCTTGGTAATGTCCATGATAGGATATTTAATAAAAGATGATATTTTGTGTGTGTCTTTAAGAGACCCAGCACCATTTATTGGACATTGTGGGGCATTTTTGTTATTAATTGGGGGGGCACACGTGCATGGATCTGTCGGGTCCCACTTTGTCCTGTGCATTCTTGAACCTTTACAGTAAGTCTTGGTATTTGATCATGTACGTCCTGAGGAAGAGGACTTTGTTATTTTATTTTATTATTATTTGTATTTTTTTGTCCAGTACAGGGAATCAAAATCAGGACCCTGCACGTCCGAGGCAGGTGCCATGCCACTGAGCTACATCTCCAGCCCTGTTTGTTTGTTTGTTTCTGTTTTGTTTTTTAAAGGGAGACATTTGAGTTCATTAAAAGCTGATGGGGTGGAGGGAAAGGGACGTGGAAAGAACTAAGATGTGGTGTGTGCGTGCACCGACTCCCCACGATAAGTGAACTCATGATGTACTTCAGGTGTGGACTAATACAAACGACAGAGAAGCAATACCAAGCACATGGGAGGACGTAGTCGGGAGTGCAGGGTTAGGGGGTGAGAGGGAGACAGACTGCCCCGGCGCGGACTGTGAGGAGCTGGAGCTGGTCCAGGCTCTTGGGGAAGGTTGGCCCTGTACTTTCCTCCACCAATTTCACTCCACACAGAGGTGATGGGTGACACTCGAATCCGTCCCTGTTCTCCTGAAACTACCAGCCTAGCAGTGGGGGAAAGATAATGACAAGGAAAAAGCAAACAGCAACAGACAGATATCCAGGCCTAGAGAAGCAGGGCAGCCCACTGTGACAGAACTGTGGGTGGCTCCTGAGACCAGTGTAAGGCCCAGTGCTTTACCATCTGACCTGGAAGAGCCCACCCTGTGAGGACTGAGCGACTATCATCTGAAGCCACAGTGCCAAGGCCTTGAGGCCAGTGAAAGCCTGTGGTGTTTATGGGAAAAACAAGCCCACGGCGTGTGGGGTCTGGGAGTCTGGAGGTCTGGGGAGACAGCTGAAGGGGCAGGGAGCAGTACAGCCAGAAAAGGTCGGGAGGTGGAGCACGGAGGGCATCCGTTAGCGAGGTTGGGTGTGGCCTGGGTGGGTCCGCCATGTGTGAAGTGCGTGGGGCGTCCTTCCAGAAGCCCTTCTCACACTGGCCCTCTCCCTGCAGCCTCCTGAACAATGCCAGCCTGGTGCACCCTGACCTCCAGCCTGGCCCTCCTGCTGCTGCTGGCCGGAGTCAGAGCGGGACCCTTCTCCCCTCGGCCCAATGTGACGCTCGCAGCCCCGCGGCCCCCTCCCCAGCCCGGGGGCCGTCCTTCTCAGCACTATGAACACACGGTGGAGGGGGGCGAGAAGCAAGTGGTCTTCACCCACCGCATTAACCTCCCTCCTTCTGCGGGCTGTGGCTGCGCCCCGGGCACCGAGCCCCCGGTCCCTGCCTCCGAGGTGCAGGCCCTACGGGTCCGGCTGGAGGTCCTGGAGGAGCTGGTGAAGGGGCTCAAGGAACAGTGCTCAGGCGGATGCTGCCCCGTGGCTGCCCAGGCGGGCACAGGTGAGCGAGGGCACACAGAGGAAGACGGAGAGGAGGGCAGGGGTGGGGTGGGCATTAGTAGTCCACGAAGGATCTTGGTACGAATTGGGAAAAGGCTCCCTCCCCTGCCGTTAGGGCGCACAGCACAGTCTGGAGAGGAAGTGAGGCTGGCCGGAGCAGGCCCTGCCTGGGAGCACGCAGCGTCTGTGCCGGGACTAAGGCCACCTCTCC
>NW_022969037.1:0-266 GCF_012274545.1 Fukomys damarensis
TTTTTTTTGGTACCGGGGATTGAACTCGGATTCTTGGGCTTGCAAGGCAGGCCACCGAACCACTGAGGTAAATTCCCAGCACAGAGATTTTTAAATGTTAGGCTCATATTACTGTTTTAAAGACAACAGTTATATAATGAGTTTTATTTAAGTATATATTACTCTTAATAACTAGCTACTCAAGAATATTATCAATCTTCTTTTTTCAACTTTGGTAATTCATAGGTATCAAGAAATCTGTCCATTTCTTCTATGTTTTCCATTTT
>NW_022969038.1:0-215 GCF_012274545.1 Fukomys damarensis
TCTCTTCTATGTTGGGTGTTTATTGTTTCCATTTCTTTGTTATGCTGGGCCTTCACGGTTTCTATTATGTTCTGAGCTCATTTTTTTTTTTGCCAGTTTCTGTTTTAGAGTCACGAATCATGACTTTCACTTTGCTCACCATCTCTATGGTAATCTGGGAAATTATTTCTATTTTGATTTTTTCTAGAGTTTGATTGATCTGTTTTTGTTACTTC
>NW_022969039.1:0-411 GCF_012274545.1 Fukomys damarensis
CCCAGTTGCTCAAATTGTTAGATACAGAATGTAAAATAAATCCATGAATCTGAAAAGCACAAAATGTAACAGTGACAACATCACACGCAAAAGAAACAAAAGCTAGGTGAAGTTATTTTATACATTTAATTTGAGCATCAGAAAAAATATATAAAATGAAACAGAACGAACGTATGAAGAGATCATGGCTGAAAATTTTTTGGAATAAATGAGGAAACAGAGTGCTATAAATAAGCAAAAATCCACACCTAGTCAGATATTAATAAAACTAAAGGACATAAAAGACAAAGAGAAGATGTTAATGTAAGAAATGAAATCCCAAAAAAAGTTTACAAAAGAAGTTAAAATTAAAGAACTACATAGCTCTTATAGAATTAAATTGATATCTTATATAATTAAAAATATTATTGA
>NW_022969040.1:0-515 GCF_012274545.1 Fukomys damarensis
TACCACAGATGAACATTTTCACAATGTTTCTTTAGCTACTCTTAATGACTTTTTATTTATATTTTAGATTCATGAAACAAGTCTAGTGCCCTTTGAAACTCCTTCAATAACATAAGGTGAAAACAACGCATTATTTTAAAAAATGTAAAAAATCAACTCTCACCATTTAAAATTGATAAATCATCCTAAAATAGCATGTTAAACAGTAACTAGCAACATAATATAATGCGGAGAACATATTTTTACGTAGTGGTGACATTAATCATACTTTCCTACTGAATCTAATAATGCACTGGAGGAGAGAACTGTTTTATTTATTTATTTTTATTTTGAGACAGTCTTGCTATATTGCCCAGACTGGCATCAAACTGCTAGGCTCAAGTCATTCTCCTGACTCAGCCTCCCAAGTAGCTGGATATACGGGCTCCTGTCACTGGCTCTGGCTAAATACATTTTCATACTTTAAAAAGTATTCTTTTGTAGTGAGGTATTTTATTTTATTCTGAGTCATACTA
>NW_022969041.1:0-3630 GCF_012274545.1 Fukomys damarensis
TTTTTTTTTTTTAACCAGGGATGGAACTCAGGCCCTTGTGCTTGCAAAGCAGGTGGTAGAATCACTGAGCCAAATCCCTGGCCGTTATTTTTTTTTTTTAAACAGGAAAAACAAATGACCTATCCTTTGTAACTCAGTAATAGTAATGCCTTTAGACGTTAAAATGATTCTCTTAACAACCTATAGTACAACATGAAATTTGGGTAGTTTTTCCAGATATGTTCAAGATGCCACCAAAATTGAGTTTTTAACGTTAACGGGTTGTCTGTGCAACCACTGGTTTTTCATTTCCAAGATCCCATTATGTGTATATTTGGCTGTAAAACAAACACAAACCTCTACCCTCCCCCCAAAAAACCCTGCCTGATTTTTGACCATGTCTGTGGTTACTCTGTGCTGTAAGCAACATTATGTCAGTTGTAGCATCATTTGAATGAAAATTATATATGTACAAAATAACACAAATGTAGATATATATGAAATATTATGAAACCAATATATTTTTCTCTGCTTGTGTTTTAATGAGACCATCAATACCCCTTTATGTGTTGGAGGTTTTTAATTATAATGTAGAAAGTGTCAGACTTGGAAGTGATAGAATGGTGTTTTCCTCACTCGTTTTACCAATTATCTTACTTTTTTGTTTTGTAGATAATGAGCTTCAATCCTCAAGATCTTCGGAGACGTTTGTGGGTGATTTTTCCAGGCGAAGAAGGTTTAGATTATGGAGGTGTAGCAAGGTAGTGATAATATGAATACTCAGAACTTAGTTCCTTTCCTCCAAAGGTATCATTACACTTTGCTTGCAAGTATTATTTTCAGTCTTCTATTTTAGCAAAATGAAATATAGCAAATATTTGCAGCTTTTTTTGCTGAAGCTACAGAATTTTAACAAACATTAATTCAGCACTTTCTTTCTGAGGTATTGTTTCTGTCCCCCATATCATTCATTTAATCCTCAGAATAATCCTGTGAGGTAGAATTTTATGGGTGATGAAGAGGTTTAGATTCATCTGAGACAGAGTAAGTTGTAGGGCCTGGATACACGTTTACATTGTCTAACCAGTAACCATTGTTCAGTCAGTCACTTTTATATCTGTCCCACAGAGCACAGAAGCCCCTATAAGTGATAAGGTCATTTTCTTCTGTACAGAATACTGATACAGGTAATAGTGATCCCATTTCCAACTAAGATTAATAATTTGTCCAGAGAACATAGAAGGCTGTATCAAGTAGGAGTTGAAATATTAATTCTGCTTTCTTCATGTTGGAGCTTCTACTGAAACCTTAGGAGATGGCCTCAGGCAGGAAATTGCTTATTATATAATAATATGTCATACCATTATAAAAAGTCACATAGCAGTAGCAATAGGGAAAAACAAGGGACTTTGGGATCAAAACTGGATTTGAATATTTCTCCCCTCAATACTGAAACCCTGGAGAAGTATCTTCATCTGTAAAATAAGAATAGTAATATGTGTCTAAGATTGTTATATAGAGTAGAAATGATGTTTTTTAATAACTTGATTCAGAGAGCCTCACTCTTTGTCATCACTAATTGGTGGCTATATTTTAGTAGTAGTTCTTTCTATTATGTTATAAAATTTCAATAAAACTATCTCAAAATCTAGGAAGTAATCACAGATAAGTAATAAATATTAGTAGAAATACTTTAATTTTGTACAAGTTAAAAATAGTTCAGGAGAATAACATGAATACTCAGAACCTAGTTCCTTCACTTCAAAGGTATTATTACACTTTGCTTGCAAGTATTATTTTCTTAATCATATGTTGAGCAACTAGCAATATTAAACCAGGTAACAATATGAAAGTATTACCAGATTATCATCAGGTGCCATGAACTAAGAAGAAGGCAGGTGTAGGACACAGAGGATATTACAATATATTGCCTCGTAAGTGTTTTACCAGAATTCACCCCATTACAGTTAATATCCATAATCTTGCGTTAAGTTGCATTGGTACTTTTTAAACACCCAAATTGGAGTATTTCAGAGTGTTTTTCTAATACTTCAGCAGCTGAAATTAAATGCTTGCTATAGTACCTCTGAAGTTGAAAGATTTTTCATATTCATCGAAGATGTGGGGAGTAGTAGCACTCTTTGAGGATCAGTGTAGAACTTAGTTAATACATGGAATATTTGATGCATTTTAGCTCTTCTAATCACCTGAGTTAATGAATTTTAAACTTACTTATGTATACTGTTCATCATTTCTAAGACTAACATTTTCACATTTTGATGTCTCTGAAATTGTGATATGTTGTTACAACTGGAAAAAATTTTAGCGGTTCATGAAAGTTGTCTTTAAAGTCAGTCATGCACTGGGTGTGGTGTCGCACATCTATAATCTCGGCATTCGGGAAGCTGAGGCAGGAGGATGGCTGGATTCGAGGCCAGCCTTGGCTACATAGTGAGTTCAGGGCCAGCCTGAACTACAAAGCAAGACAGTGCCTCAATAAATAAACAAACAAACAAATAAATAAATAAAATCATGCCTTAGATTATTTGAAATAAGCAGTATATAAATCATCTCTATAAAATAGATGTTTTTACCAGAAGCAAGAAAATTCAACAGATTACCGGCTGAGAAAACTATTATCCTCTGAGGCATACAGATTCCAGAGAACTTTGTAGCACTGCTCTTTAATTTGTTTTCATGGTTACTTAGAAACTGTTTCATCTTGACTTCTCTTTTTATTCCAGAGAATGGTTCTTTCTTTTGTCGCATGAAGTGTTGAACCCAATGTATTGCCTGTTCGAATATGCAGGGAAGGATAACTACTGCTTACAGATAAACCCTGCTTCTTATATCAATCCAGATCACCTGAAATATTTTCGTTTTATTGGCAGGTTTATCGCCATGGTAAGTGCAGAGAACTAGGTAGGCGTGATTGTGCATACTTGTAATCCCAGCACTTGGGAGGCTGAGGCAGGAGGATCACCACAAGTTCAAGGCCAACCTGAAATACATAGTGAGACCCTGTCTCCAAAAAACCCAAGTAAATAAATAAATACATAGAACTGTGCATTTACTTTGTTAATTCAATAATACTGATTGTTCTTACATATGCCATAACAGATCATATGATAGGGGGAGTACTATTTAATGAAGAATTCACCTAACCATTTGAAATACAGTAACTTTTATACAATTATCTAAAATGATTTTTTTCTTCTGTTTTTATACAGGCTCTGTTCCATGGGAAATTCATAGACACAGGTTTTTCCTTACCGTTCTACAAACGTATCCTAAACAAACCAGTTGGACTTAAGGATTTAGAATCTATCGACCCTGAATTTTATAATTCTCTCATCTGGGTTAAGTAAGTCTCTCTTTACATTTAATTTATTAAAATACAATCGACATGATTTTATTATGCTATTAGTAACAAAGTATGGGCATGTAATGGATATATACAATTTAAGTGATCTGTACATCAAATCTGTCTCGTTCAGTGTGATAACATTTAGAGAAGTGTATCCAAGACCAGTAATGGTGAACCAAGGGCTCAAACTGCAACCCAAAACTCATTTATTACAAAATGCTGGGCCGGGGATTTAGCTCAGTGGTTCTGCTGCCTGCCTCACAAGCACAAGGACCCAAGTTTGA
>NW_022969042.1:0-212 GCF_012274545.1 Fukomys damarensis
TTGAACTCATTGGGACCCTCCTGCCTCGGCCTCCCTAGTGCTGGGATTGTAGGCATGTACCACGACATCTGGCTGAGGTAACGGTTCTTTATTGACTAATAGTTTCTTATGCTACCAGGGTTATAGGATGCTGTGGGCTCCTCTAGAGATTCCAGGTTCTAGTCCTGAATGAAGAATCAGTAAAGACACGTGCAAAAAGTAGTGAGGTTTTA
>NW_022969043.1:0-624 GCF_012274545.1 Fukomys damarensis
ACTGACCCTGGCAAAGTGACACATGCTTAGAGGTTCCAGGGAGGAAGCCACAGAGTGAAGGTCACACTAATGAACAGGTTTCTCCCTGCACAGATGCTGCCCTTGCCTCTGACGCTGTCTTTATTAACCACACTGTGATATAAAACAATGACTTAACCAACCTGATAAGAATTTTGCTAAAAGAATGCAAACTTGCTGCAAAGTCTCTGGAACTATGGGTTTACATGTTGTTACTAATGTTGAACTTGCCCTATATATAGGTCTCCTCATCTAATATATTGGTTAATGGTGATAATGCATGTCTAGAATATAAATATATGTACACAGTATGTTATACAATACTTAAATACACACACTTTGGAGTTTGTATGTAAGTGTGCAAACATTGGAGCCTGAAAATTGCTTGCTTTATTTAGTATATTTGTTGTTTTCTCATTGAGATGTATAACTGAAAATATGGAAACCATAGCATTAAAGAACTGGAAAAACTGGATACGGTGGTGCATACCTGAAATCCTAGCACTCTGGGCAGCTGAGGAGGAGGAGGAGGAGGATGGCAAGTTCCACCCTAGCCTGGGCAATTTAGCAAAACCCTATCTTGAAATATAAGAATAAAAACAACAA
>NW_022969044.1:0-273 GCF_012274545.1 Fukomys damarensis
TGCGCTGCCGCGGGCTCTGCACCGAAGGGAAGGGTTTGCTCAGAAATGGGGTGACACGGACGGACGGGGGTCCGTGGCCAGGAAGGGGCGCCGGCGCCTGAGTACCTCGCTGCCTGCCGGGCCCAGCCTCTGTGCCGGCTCTGGGCGCCAGGGTGACACAGGCCTCTGGGTGGGGTGGAGAGGCCGCCCCCAAACCCCCAAGCGCTGCTGTTGGGGATTAAATGCAGCCGGTGCGGACTGCTCAGCAAAGGGAGCAGCACAGCTGGGCGCCAA
>NW_022969045.1:0-210 GCF_012274545.1 Fukomys damarensis
ACAATTTTTATTCATCAGTTATACCTCCAAACAGCTGGAGGTCAAAAATTACTGTTAAAATATGCTAAATAAAGTTATGCTGCTCATCTTGTAACCTGCCAGTATTTCAAAGATTTGGAATTCTGTCCATCAGTTATCTTTACGACGACCTCAATTTTAAAGGTTCCCTGGCTGTATTCTTCAAGTATATTATTATAACAGTGTGGCAGG
>NW_022969046.1:0-1318 GCF_012274545.1 Fukomys damarensis
AAACAAACAAACAAACAAACAAACGTAGAACTAAAATAGATCTCTGAGTCCTGTTCACTTACTTGTCAAATGTGCACTAGTTCTTATTTGGGGTTCGAAAGATACAGAAATGGCCAAGCTAATGCTCCTGCCCTCAAGGCCTAATTTACTGAGGGAAACAGGCCAGGAAGCCTATGATTGCAATGCACCTGGGAGATTCCTATGGCGCATACGTGGGAAGGGAGTGATCAGAAGCCAGAGGTAGTGAGGCTGGAATCAGGGCTGCTGCTTGAATGAGTGGGAAAGAAAGAGGCTAGAAAATGGCACAGGTGAAGGCACAGGTATGGGGAGCCTAGTGTGGTTCTGTGGCATTGGATTGTGGACACTTTTATGTGAGTGTGGGCTGGGAGTAGCAGGCAAAGAGCATAAAGAGGCCAGTAGGAGCAAGCCTTCAGTGCTGTGCCAAGAGGCGGGGACTCTAGTGTGAAGGTGGGAATGAGCCACAGGCCATAGAGGTGTCAAGATGAGACTCACATTTTAGAAAGAGTACTCTGTTTGCAGGTGAGAAATGGCTGGAAGGGGATAGAAACATAAGTGGTAATGATCATGGAGGATGCTGCTTACAGTAATTCAGTAAGAAATGATCCAGTAGAAGATGTGGAGATATTTAGGGAGCAGAAAAAGCATTTATGAGGGTCAGAGAAGACCATCTAGGGAAACTCCCCGAATTCTGCACCCAAATGAATGGGTTATCAGCAGCAGAGACAGAGAGGAAGCGGGGAAGAACCATGGCCAGCTGAATCGAAAGACTTTGGACCTTTGTTGTTATCCTTTCCTCCACCAGGAGGCCCTCTGCTTCACCAGGGGAGCATCTTCCACGCTTTACAACCCAGATCAATGCTATCTTCCATGTGAAAGCTCCTACTTCCTTGGAGAAGTCAGATGTTGTAATAATAACACACTGGCGTCTCTCCTGTTGCAACCTTGATTACACTGCCTTGTTCCTGATTGTAAATCTGCTTTACTTACTGCCCGGTAGGCACAGTTGATGTCCCATGCAGTTTTGTATCTGTTCTTCCTAGCATGTGCCTGGGACACAGTAGGCACACCAAGGAATTCTGCTGAATAGGTAATTTTAAAATGCATTCCTGTGAGACATGGGAGGAGGTTAAGCATGTGCTTCATGGCTCCTCCTTGAGTTGCAGGCCACTAACAGAGTTAGAGTGTCTTGGGTAGTGTGAGCTAAAAGCATCCGTCCTCCACGCCTGAACAGAGAAAAGAGAAAATACCAAGAACCCAAGATGACCTGTTATAGTCTGCCGAGGTATTCCAACAGGTC
>NW_022969047.1:0-207 GCF_012274545.1 Fukomys damarensis
GTCATGACTAATAATAAACCTCTGGCATTCAAAACTGAAGGGTTAGTTATTGAAAAAATATGAAAAGAAGACATCATTGTTAGAGTCATCTCAGAAGTATGGGCTGCCTGACCACAATGATAGGAAGCCATTCTGAATCCGCATATATTTGAAAGTATTTTAAATAATCTACAGATATCACAACAAACAGTTCAAGGTTTAAGGTCT
>NW_022969048.1:0-233 GCF_012274545.1 Fukomys damarensis
AGATGTTGTAGAAAAGGTTCCTTCATAACTTGGATCTTTGATGACCTTGGAGGTCCAGGGCCAAAAATTGGCAGTCTTTTGAGCCCAGTTACCTTTTAGTGTTGGTCTTTGCCCTTTGGTGGTTGAACACCCAGAGGAGAAGATCAGTGACATCAATAGTACAGTATGAGTTTACCTATCATAACTTTATCTAGATAGCAAGCACCCTGGAATCTAAAATACAGTTAGAGGGC
>NW_022969049.1:0-377 GCF_012274545.1 Fukomys damarensis
TGCAGTGAAAGATAATTTCATTTTAAGTTGGCTAAAATGGAATCAGATGGACAATGTCAAATGATGACAAGGATGTGAAGCAATATGAGTGCTGGGTGGCAGTTGCAACATGATTTACACAACTTTGGAGAGTTTTGCTTTCCATGGGGAAGTTGAATGTATGTCTAACCTGTGCTCCAGAAATGTTACTGTAATGTAAATACATGGAGCACTGCACACTTTTGGGTCCCAAAAGAATCATACGAGAATGTTCTGAGGGACACCATTTATAATATTGGAAACAAGCCAGTTGACCAAAAGGAGCTAATTTGCTATATATTATACAAGGGAACACTAGGGTGGAGAAAATAATAAGGCAAGAACTAAGTTGCAGAAGG
>NW_022969050.1:0-251 GCF_012274545.1 Fukomys damarensis
ATGACAAACCGTGGTAACTATTAATCTGCCACCTCTAACCATACGAACAAGATTTGTAGTTATATAACAAAACCTGAGACAGACCAGAAAATTGTATATAGTAAGTATTTCCTCAATTTGGCGATTTTACCCTCAGGGGAGCAAATTTAAAAGGGTTAGTGAAAAAATAGAGAAATAGAAGAAGAGAAAGAGATTAGAAGCAAGGCTAGAGGACAAGGGCGGATTATGTAAGCTTTGGGAAACTGGTGAAG
>NW_022969050.1:305-588 GCF_012274545.1 Fukomys damarensis
AAATGAGAATCAAGACTTGTCATGTAGAGGTACAAGATCCCAACAATGAATGTAACTGTACTGTATCCCTAAAATGTACCAATAAACTCAATTAAAGCTGAAAAAAAAAAACAACAAAACTAGAAATAATGTTTACACTCATATAAAAACAAGAACAAATAATCAGAAAAGGATAATAAGAATGAAACAAAGAAAAGAAAATAAAGGAAAAGAAAATTTAAAAATATCCACGTCCAGGCTTGCCTCTATTGTCACTGGTAGACAGAAGTGACAGACAGAGCCC
>NW_022969051.1:0-514 GCF_012274545.1 Fukomys damarensis
TGTATACTTGGGGATAGGTTCAGTTTGACGTTAGAACACAAACGCACTTTGCAGCGGGCTTCTACAGTTTAAAGGGCAGTATTGCCCGGGAAACAGTTTCTCTCGCTGCTTAGCCATTTAAAGCGAAGGCAGTCAGTTTCATGAATGTGAAGTACTCCACAGAGAAAGGTGCTGCAACACTGTCAGTTTACCAGTGAAGTCAACTTCTTATGTGGAGTACAACTGTATTCCTTTTTGTTTGTAGGTCCCTGCCTGGCAGAGATTGAGACACTGTTGTGAGGCACTTTTAGCAAAGAAGCCCTTCAGGCCTAAGAGAGTGCCTAGCATCTGTGAGTGCACACAAGCCTCAAGAACTCTGTATAATTGGGGATAAGTTCATTTTGACATTAGAAGCCAAATGCACTTTGCAGCGGGCTTCTGTGGTTTAAAATGCAGTTTTCCCCGGGGAGCTGGTTCTCTTGCCGCTTAGCCGTTCAAAGCGAAAGTGGTCAGTTTCATGAATGTGAAGTACTCC
>NW_022969052.1:0-325 GCF_012274545.1 Fukomys damarensis
CTTTCTTCATACATAGACAGACCAACAGACCAAGTAATATATTTTGAATCTGTACAATAAGAGGAAGCAAAGCTATCTTAATAGCAGAGTGGTGCTGCAAGATAGGGGCATCCTGCTTGGGATGGCCCCGGAGTATGGGATGTGTACATACTTATAGGGGCAAACTGTTTTGTTGAGTAGTGTGGGCTGGGCCAATTTGACCTTTAGCCTTTGTTTCTGGAATACAGTAAATGTGAGTAACGCTTTAATATACACACTTACTAGAATATGTTGTCTTTAACATGTATATTAATGTCTTTCTCTAAAACATAAATGAGCCAATTTT
>NW_022969053.1:0-1055 GCF_012274545.1 Fukomys damarensis
TCTCATTTAGAACACAAAGGACTCTCCTGGTGAGCCAGGTGTGGTGGTGCATGGCTGTAATTCCAGCCCTCGGGAGGCTGAGGCAGGAGGATCACAACATGTTCAAGGCCAGCCTGGGCTACATAGCGAGACCCTATCTCAAAAAAAAAGAAGTGGGGATGAACAAGGATGTAGCTCAGCAGCACCTCGCCTGCCTGGCCAGCACAAGGTCCTAAATTCAGTCCCTGGTACCAAAACCAAAAAGGACTCCTGGAGAACAAGAATGTTTCCTGGGAGGTGACGTGACTCCGGGGACCAGGTTCCACAGGTCATTCTTAGCTGCAGGCTGTGGGAAAACGGTGGCTTAAACACCACAGTTGTTACTTCCTGGCTCAAGTAGAAGATGTCCAGGACTAGTGGGCAGCCCTGCAGTCCCAGTCCTGCTCTGGGCAGCGACCAAAGGACACACTGTTCCCTTTGGAAAGAGGTTTCTCAGAAATTCTGCGCAAGAATTCCTCTTCCATCCAGCTAGTGGGACCCGAGCCTCCTGGCCACACGCACGCACATGGGCGCCTGGGAAGTGCCCTGCTTCGGCTCAGAGCCAGAGAGGAGCCAGGTAGTGCTGATGGAGTCTCCCAGGCCTGCCTGCGTACTTGTTCTAAAATCCACTTGTACCTTTTCCCTTGCTTCAGTACTGGGAACTGAACCTGTGATCTTCACATTGGGCTACATCCTCAGCCCTTTTTTGTGTTTTATATTGACACAAAATCTGGCTAAATCCATAAATTTCCCAGGCTGGGCTTGAACTTCCTATCCTCCTGCCTCAGCCTCCAAGTGCTGGGATTACAGGAGTGCACCACACCCAGCTAAAACCCAGCTTTAGCAAGGACCTCGCTGTATCAGTCTGACAAACGCCCTCCCCACCATATCTGATCGCTCTCCACGTCTGATCAGCCTCCTTTTCCTGCCTCATCTCCCACTGATGTCTGGTGACTCTGACCTGTATTGGGCAGGAGTTCTGTTAGGTCATCGTAGCCGGGTCCCCCGGGGTCTCCTCTTAGATGTAAATTCCCACT
>NW_022969054.1:0-204 GCF_012274545.1 Fukomys damarensis
CAAGAAGGAGGGAAGGAAGGAAAAAAAGGTCCATGTTTTTCTGGGACCTCCTCTACTCAGGAAAAAATACCAAGTCATCAACTGCTTTCCTATAGTCTCATCTCTCAGTTCCTGGCTTAGCTTTCTCATTATAATATCCCAAAAAACCCACAAAATATTTTAGAATATAATTTTAAAACATCCCTAAAATAAGAAAAGACTGGA
>NW_022969055.1:0-243 GCF_012274545.1 Fukomys damarensis
AAAATGTAAACAATACCACGGGAGAAGGTATTAGTCATGCATGTATCAATTCCAGACACATAACGTCACAAGTTGGCAAGAAGGAGTTAACGTGATTTTTAGATAATAGCAACAGTCTTGAAACTGTATTTGTGAAAGATGATATTCACTGTCAATAAGCCATGTGGAATGTTCTTATATTCTGTTACTAAGAAAATTAAAATTAAAATCACAATGAAAACCATGACCCATTAGAATAACCAT
>NW_022969056.1:0-715 GCF_012274545.1 Fukomys damarensis
ATATTAGTATGAGAAGTCCACATTGTGGATATTGCAGGCCACAGAATAAGTAGTATATACTTATTAAAAGGCCATAGTGAGAATAATTTCATCGAATTAGGTCCAGTATGTGGACCATTTACTCATATGAAGAAGCCACTATGTTTATGTTTTATTATTATTAGGACTCTGACGTGTGATATTATGTTGGCAATACAGTGCTATAATGTGGATATTAGAATAGTATGAGGAGCCACAGAGTAAATGTATTCATTTTGATGGTATTCTGTATATATTAGTATTAGATGTTGAAGTGGAGACACCAATAATAGAGGCTAATAGAAGGATATTAAATTGGTGTTAGAAGAAGCAAAGTGGATTACTAATAGAGGCCATGCCCATCTGAAAACAGTGAGTTGGTGATGTGAGTAAAATTGGCTCCTCTAATGCCTTGAAGCTAGCTTTAAATCCTTTCTACCCAAATGTTTGCCCTACTTTGGTTTGGTCGATGACAAGGAGACAAATCTGAGCCAATCACCCTAAGTGGCTGGTAACACGTTGGGTGACCAGGAAGGGATTTTAGTGTATCCTATCAATCACAAGGGAAAGAGACTGCTTGCTCATGGATAGTTCGACCTGTTCTTGGGACTCCAGGGTCATTTCAGTACCTGCTAGGACACTTTTGTTCTCTCAAAATTATCCTTTCTTTGCCCATGTTCTGCATCAGCTGTCCATA
>NW_022969057.1:0-239 GCF_012274545.1 Fukomys damarensis
GGCCGAGAGGACAGGGAGGCAGGAAAGTCAAGGGAAGAAGAGGTGGGCTACAGCAGCCAGCGTCCCTTGGATCGAGGGAAAGCATGTTCATTGTTTCCATTGCAGCAGTTGGGCTGATGTGTGAGTCTAGGATCTGATGGCTACATTTGGAAGAGAAGGGCGGGCACATGGGAGGCGGGGATAAAAATAGTGATTGTGTTTAGCCGGCATTTTTAGTTGCTCTTTTGAATTAAGTATAG
>NW_022969058.1:0-334 GCF_012274545.1 Fukomys damarensis
TCTATTCTGTTCTGTTTTATGACATGGTCTTGCTAAGTTGCCCAGGCTTGGCTTGAACCTGAGACCCTCTTTCTTCATTCTCCTTCAGTTCTGAGATTACAGGTGTGTGCTACTGTACCTTGATTGTCTTTAATCACCTTCCTTTTTGTTCCCTGTCTTTTATTTTTAAAGCAAGTGAAACATCTTCTCTTACTTACTGATCATTGCTACAATCTCCTTGTTGGAAAACAGTTGCTAGTTCCTCTGTCATAGTTATGCCATGAACACACTTGCACCTTCATTTCTTTCTAAACTTTCTGCATTTTGCTTGAAGTCCAACACTTTTAAGAGACAA
>NW_022969059.1:0-534 GCF_012274545.1 Fukomys damarensis
ACTAAAACCATAGGCAAAGGTTTTATCAATAGAAAGAATGTAATATTTAAATAATGTATGTATACAAGCTTCACCTACTGGATCTGTACTCAATAAATAGAGAATACACACAAAATGCTTATAAAAATTGACCAGGGTCTAGGCCACAGACCAAATCACAACAAATTTCAAAGAAATGCTATCATATGGACCACCCATATTTTCAACTAAAATACAATAAAGTTTGAAATCAACAACAAAATTACAGCTCCTAAACTCAAGAACATTTTGAAATTTCAAAGGCATACTGCTAAATTATTAATATGAAATAAAAATGGAAGTGAAAACATTTAAAACTGAGCAGTAATTGAAGCCTAGCTTTCAATAAAAGAGCATGTTTAGGAGTAAATTCTGTATCAGATAACAAGAAAATTTTAGCTAAGTTAGTGACACAGTGACTAAGTAAGCTAAAATATAGAAGAAAAGTCTTTTTCTACTTATGAATAAAGTAGTAAGAAGGCAATAACCCAGATAAATCAATAAAACAGAAACAAA
>NW_022969060.1:0-295 GCF_012274545.1 Fukomys damarensis
TTTGGTGCACTACATTGTTTCTTTTGACAGGGTCTCCCTTTGTAGTTCAGGCTGGCCCTGAACTCACTATGTAGACCAGGATGGCCTCGTACTCATGGTGATCCTCCTGCCCCCGCCTCCCAAGTGCTGGGATGATAGGCATGCGCCATCACACCCAGCTACACTTGTTTTTTGTTGTTGTTGTTGTTGTTGTTTTGTTTTGGGTGTTTTTTGTTTTTGTTTTTGTTTTTTTAGACAGGGTCTCACTATGTAGTTGAGACTGACCTGGAACTCATTAGGTAGCCCAGGCTGGTCT
>NW_022969061.1:0-218 GCF_012274545.1 Fukomys damarensis
AGGAAGGAGGAGGTGGCCTGCACAAGGGAGTCCATCCTACTCATCTCCCACACTCCTGGGCAGAGCTCCAGGGCAGAACTGAGGCAAGTGCACCATCTTTCCCTTCAAGCAGATAAGCCACGTCAGGGTAAGATGGCTCAGTTAACGTACAGCTATATCACAGAGGACTGGACTCTTCAGGAAAGCATCTCACTTAATTCTCAAAGGGCCCAGTGCTC
>NW_022969062.1:0-390 GCF_012274545.1 Fukomys damarensis
ATTAGGTTGTTTATTTGAGCTCACTCTGTTTTCCTAGTGTGTGCATTCAGTGCTATGAATTTTCCGAGTTGAAATGCTTTCATTGTGTCCCATAGATACCTGTATGTTGTATTGGCATTATCACTGACCAAGAAGTCTTAATATCTTTGACTCCTCTCTTTCATACCCCACATGAAATCTCTCTGCCAATCCTCTATTCCAAAATTTATCCAGGACAACATGCATCTGCTTCCATTGTTATGGGAAGGTTAAAATCTTGCATTTGCAATATTTTGATAGCTTCTAGTCAGGTGAATCTGTTATTTTTTTAAATCTCTCTAGAGTATTTTTTTATATTGCAGTGAGAGGGATCCTTCAAAAACATGTAAACTAAATCATAGCATCTCTGTT
>NW_022969063.1:0-240 GCF_012274545.1 Fukomys damarensis
TCACCTCTAATATCTGTTGAATCACTTTGTGTGTTTGATTGTTCCTGTGTTTAAATGATTCATCCACTACAACTTTTTCTAGTGTGAGGAATAAATATTTTAGCATACTTATTTTTCATCTTACTACATTTAAATAAAAGATTATATATTAAATTCTGGATGAAGGGATGTTTCACCTACAATTGCTACTGTTTTATGCAAAACTTGTATACAATTAGTATTTCTATTCTGTTTTACGAT
>NW_022969064.1:0-203 GCF_012274545.1 Fukomys damarensis
TTACTAGGTGGCCCAGGCTGGACTCAAACTCATGATCCTTCTGGCTCAGGCTACCAAGTGCTGACATTATAGGCATAGAGCCTAGCTAATTTTTGTACATTTTTTAAGGTACTTCTACATATTGCCAAAGAATGATCTCTTACAGAAGTACAATTTTCTGGATACATAATATACTGGATTTTGTTAGACTAATCTAAAATTGT
>NW_022969065.1:0-1000 GCF_012274545.1 Fukomys damarensis
AGTTCCGGGACAGCCTGGACTACACAGTGAGATCCCATCTCAAAAACAAAAGAAACAAATAAACTTTGAGACAGGATCTCACTAGGTTGCCCAGACTGAGCTCGAACTTGCCACCTTCCTGCCTCAGCCAGTGCTGGGATTATAGGCACCAGCTCAGCAGGCCCCAGATGATCCTTAAATTGTCTTCCAGTTTAGCCACATGGGCTGGCAAACAGCCTCAGGATGCTGAGGCGGGAGGATTGCCAGGAGTTTGAGGCCAGCCTGGCTTAAGTAGTGAGACCCTATCTCTAACAGACAAACAAAGGCTGTCTTCCAGCTCTAATGCGACAAGCACCCTGCTGCTGTCCTGCCCTTCTGCCGGGGTAAGGCACTTCCAGCAGCCACAGTAACTACGGCAGCGACAGTGAGAGCCAGATGGGGGTCCTTAGCTGGGGGCTCTGCAAGGTGAGACCACGTACCCAGCAGGACCCCCTCGGTAGCTGCACCCTGAGGTGGAGCCCATGGTCAGCCTCGTGCTCTGTGGGACAGGAGAGCAGCCGGCTCCCCAGCCCTCAGGGATGGGGCACAGCTCCGGGTAGAGCAAGCCTAGTGTGGGCCCTGGGTCCCTTCCCAGCCCTGAGAGGAGAGGCCGCTGGCTCCGCTCCCCAGGGACTCTGCGGGCCCCTCCCTCAGGGGGACGGAAGCCAGGGCCGTGTCAGGATGGTAGGTCCCACGCCGCGAGGGGCCTGCAGTGCTAAATGACACCTGGAGCCTCCCAGACCGTGAGGGTCGCTGCAGGATGCCACCCGGGGCCGCACTGTGGGCACCACCGGTGGGCCAGGCCTGGGACAGAAGCAGACCAAGAGGAGCCACACGTGAGAGGACGGCGCTGCTGCCGCCTCTGCCGCCCCCACACAGCCCGGCTAAGGCATGGTTTCTGCCGTGCGCCCCCCATCGGCCCCCACCTGTCACAGGCATTTCCGGCGCAGGCAGAGCCCCCTCCCCCGCCCGCAGTCCGCCT
>NW_022969065.1:2168-3431 GCF_012274545.1 Fukomys damarensis
ATGCAAGGATTAATACAAACCCACCAATAAGAACACAGTATTGGGGGCTGGGGGTTTAGCTCAGTGATTCCACGCTTGCTTTGCAAGTGCAAGGTCCTGAGTTTGATTCCTGGTACCAAAAACAAACAGGATTGGGCTGGGTGTAGTGGCGCATTCCTATAGTCCTAGCACTTGGGAGGCTGAGGCAGGAGGATTGCTGCGAGTTTGAGGCCAGCCTGGGCTACACAGAGAGACCCTGACTAAAAAGAATGCAGGATGACAGGGCTGGAAGCTTGGCGTGGTAGAAAGCACCTGTAATCCCAGCCCTCGGAAGCTGAGTCAGGAGGACTGCAAATCCAGGCCAAGCCTGGGCACATAAAGATTTAGTGAGGCCCTGTCTCCAAATAAAAAATAAGAAAGGACAGGGGCTGTAAGTCAGTGCAGAGGTCCTGGGTTCAATGTGAGAGGAAGGGAGGGTGGCGGGAGAAGCGCAAGGCTCCCGAGAGAAGGAGAGGCTACACGTCTGTCTGCGGGGCACCGAAGGGAGGAAAGGGACCCGAGTGGACAATGGGAAGGGAAATTCTTTCCCTGCAGGGCCTCATGCAGGCTTTGTTTTTTTTCTTTGAGAGAGAGGGTCTGGCTGTGTAGCCCAGGCTGGCCCTGAATTCATAGAGATCCTCCTGCCTCAGCCTCAGGAGTGCTGGGCTAAGCTCATTGTTTTCAATAGTGGCGCCTCCCCACCACTGTCTCTGCCCTGCTCATGAGTAGGGCAGCCACCTGCTGGCCTGATGCCCGTGGAGCCTCCAGCAAGGGAGGACCTGGGCTACACAGTGAGTTCAGGGTTCCAGGCCAGCCTGACCCACCCAAGGAGACCTTGTCTCAAAAGAACCAAACCAGACCTCCGATGTGAGGGGCTCTGAGGGCTCTGGACCACCCACCCGGAGACACGCAGGCACGAGGTTCACAGTGCTCCTCCTCCCAGCAGCTCCAGGCTCTGGTCTGTGCCTCTGGATCAGCTGATCTGCATCAGCTGCCACTGAGGAAAATGCAGGAAACCCAAGTTCGGCCAGGAAGATACCAAAAAAAGGAAGCAGAGAGCCAACCCGCTGGAGCCCATCCTAGAAAATGCCAAGAGGGAGCAAAAATGACTAAGGAAGTCAAAGGCTTTGCACTGAAGAAGAAAAAAAACTGAAGGTCTAAAAAAGAAGGGTGAAGATACCATCCATGACATTAAGAATAAACTTGAATCAGGATTAAAGATGTCAGAAGCTAAGAAAAGATGCC
>NW_022969066.1:0-775 GCF_012274545.1 Fukomys damarensis
TATCCACGGACAGGGAATATCTTTTATGATGATCTCTTTGTTCCTTTTTCAGAGTACAGCAGTTTTGATTGTAGAGGCCTTTTACTTCACTTTATAGATTAGATATTTTTTTATTTTTTTCTTAATTTAATTCTTGGTGAATTCATTTTTATGTACAGGAATGCTATTGATTTTTGTGTTTTGATTTTGCACCTTGATAATTTAAATATATTTTATATGAATCATTCTTGCATTTCTGAAATATATTCATGAGGTATAGAAACACATTTAATATGCTTTGGATATTTGAAATAATTTTCTTCACAATTTTGCATAAAGAGTCTGTTCTGTATTTATGTGATTTATTATATAGAAAACACTGTTACAGTCACTGTATAGAAAGAATTTGGGAGTTTGCTGTGATCAGAAAAAACTTAAGTATGAAATGATTTCGTTTTTTCAAAGTTTAAAAGAATTTCCCTTTGGAACCAAGAGAACCCAGAAGGTTTATTATTTTTTCTATTCCTCTTTCCATGTTCACTTTGGCTTGACAGTTTGGCTGAGTATGGAACTCAAATTGAAAGTTATTTTTCCAGAAAAACTACTGAAATTTGATGGCTTCGGTAGTTTCTCTTCTAATTTTTGTTGCTGCAATGAAAATAGAAAGCCACTGTCTGTCACCCCTAATTTATTCATTTGGCCTAATTTTTTTCTTCTGCGAGCTTGCGATATCTTTTCTTTGCCTCCAATATTCTAAAATGTGAATTCAGATGTCTGACACCTCTGCGTGGGTCAC
>NW_022969067.1:0-233 GCF_012274545.1 Fukomys damarensis
ATATATATGCAAAATAATTTCTTGATCTATAATTACTCTAAACAAAAGTATATTTTTTCAGTAGGATCTTTCCTTATGTACCAAATTAGATTACTGTACCTGGACATGGAGATCTGTGCCCGTAATCCTAAACTCAGGGGTCTCAAGGAAGAGGAGCTCAAGATCAGCTCGGGATATGTGGGGAATTTTAGGCAAGTCTGCGCTACATAGCAAGTTTGTCTTAACAAAAATAG
>NW_022969068.1:0-435 GCF_012274545.1 Fukomys damarensis
TTATCTCTAAAAATGGTTCCACTTAGCTCTAGATGGCAGCACTTCTGCCAGCTCGCAGGCCAGTGCTCAACACTTAGGCCTGCATCTTATATTGGATGGGAGCCTGGAACCTAACTGCAGGAGTCTCTAATAAGAACTGTCTAATTTCTTCTGAGATCTATAGATTATTCTAGGGAGGTGTCTTTACTTTCCGTATGTTCACATAATTTGTGTGGTTTCTTTTAACACTGATTTGTTGGTCCACAGCTTGTTGTATAATTGTAATTCTTCTGTATTTACTTGAGCATACTTATTACCTAGTATATGGTATATTTTGGACAAAGTCTCATGTGCTGCTGAGAAGAATATACATTCTGTTGTTTAGTGGAACACTCTGTAAGACCTAAAGTCTCACTTCCACTCCACGGAGCGTGAACAGCCAAAAGGCCTCCACGA
>NW_022969069.1:0-377 GCF_012274545.1 Fukomys damarensis
AGAACATGTCCCCATGACCTAAAACCTCGTACTAGTCCTCCTCTCTTAAAGGTTCTACCATCTTCTAACAGTGCCACAAACTAAAGACCCAGCCTTTAACATGTGGGTGTTTGGTGGAGCCTTGTCCAACCCAGGGCAATGAATTGTAGTCTGTAGAGTTCTGACATGATGGTAGCCTTATCAAACCTAAGTCCTGGCTATAGTCTGGCATCCCTGACTGTCTAAAATCTCTCTACCAGACCAGAGATTTAGCTCAGTGGAGCTGCACCTGCCTCACAAACTCAAGGTCTTGACTTGGATCCCTAGTACTGGAAAAAAAAAATCTCTCTACCAATGACTGCAGAACTAAAAATGCAGCATAAGCCAGTAAGTCAGAC
>NW_022969070.1:0-213 GCF_012274545.1 Fukomys damarensis
TTAGCAACAATGATTTGAGATTTTGAATACTCTAGAAAAGCTTCTAGTTAAATATTTTTATCTCAAACCGTAATTACGATAATTGAATAGTCTTTTTCAGCCCTAACACCTAGCCGTATGAGGACTTTTATTATATACAGATTTGTGCTAAATATGGACATACACATAATGTATCTCAGTACAGTAGTTTTAAAACAGTTTATAAAATGAAAA
>NW_022969071.1:0-380 GCF_012274545.1 Fukomys damarensis
TGTAGGGGAAGTGGGAGGGATAGGGAAAAGTAGGAAGGGAAAAGAAAAATAAGAAAAATTTTAAAATGGAAAGAAATCTTTGTAAATAAGGAAAGGTGGGGGGCGAAAGGAGACCAGGGGAATGGAGAAAAAAATAAGAAGCAAGATGCATCGTGCAAAGGTACAAGATCCCAGTGATGAATATAACTGTATTGTTGTACACCTAAAAATAAATATTTTAAATATAAAATATACAAATATAAAAAAAGAATGTGTGCAATATCAGAACTCCAGTGAGTTTCATGCCAGACCTTAAAAATTCAAAATTTCAGGAAATTTTTAAGAATTTAAAGGTATGTTCTAAAGTATTATGACACATTCTTGAAGCAGTACTTCTTGGA
>NW_022969072.1:0-224 GCF_012274545.1 Fukomys damarensis
GCAGAAGCACTCTGCAGAGTTTGTTTGTGTTCTAACCTCAAATTGAACCTCTCTAGAATTATATAAAGTTCTGGAGCCTTGTGCGCACTCAGAGCACCTAGGCGCTCCTTGAGGCCTTAATTGATTTTCTGGTAAAAGCGCTTCGCAACAGTGATTCCATATCTGCAGCAAAGACCTACAAACAAAAAGGAATACAGTTGTACTCCTTAAAAGTTGAGGACTTC
>NW_022969073.1:0-1840 GCF_012274545.1 Fukomys damarensis
AAAAAAAAAAAAAAAAAAAAAAAAAGAAGAAAGAAATGGGGATTGGAAGAATGTATAAGTAAATATGATCTAATTATACAACCTGTACAAGGACCTCACTTTACATCTAAAGACATAAATGGACTGAAAGTGAAAGTAAGGGAATGGATATTTCATACAAATAGAAATCCAATGAGAGCTGGGGTAGCCACCCTAATATCAGACAAAATAGACTTTAAAGTTTAGAAAGTTATAAGAGATGAGAGGCATTATACATGAATAAAAGATTATTATAGCAAGAAGAAAACTTACAAACACTTATGAACCTAATAATAGATCATCAAATTATATGAAGCTAAAATGTCAGAATTGAAGAGAGAAATAGACAGTTCTACAATAATAGTTGGAG
This sequence comes from Fukomys damarensis, assembly GCF_012274545.1. Classification (NCBI taxonomy): domain Eukaryota; kingdom Metazoa; phylum Chordata; class Mammalia; order Rodentia; family Bathyergidae; genus Fukomys; species Fukomys damarensis. The sequence goes on from NW_022969073.1 coordinate 389, forward strand.
ATTGCAATTCCCCACTCTGAATAATGGACAGAAGCCAAGTGGATAAATAAAATACTTAGACAACTCAGTACAATAGCTAGATCCAACAAACACACACAACTACCTAATAACAGTAGAATCTGTATCTTTCTTAGGTGCATATTCAATGTTTTCCAGGGCAGACCATCACAAATAGTCTCTACAAGTTTATAATTTTGACCACCAGATGAAATTAGAAATGAACAGAAGGAAAATTCATAAATGTGTGACAATTAAGGAATATGCTCTTAAACAATCAATGGATCAACAAGGTAATCAAAAGGAAAATTATTAGAGAAGAATGAATATAAAAACATAACATACCTACACTTACGGGATGCAGCTAAAACAGTGTTAAGGGGCTAATACTTATATTTTAAATGTAAATCTAATATTAATGAGCTTTAAATATTAATGAACTAGAAAGAAAACAAGTCCAAAGCCACAATAAGGAAAAGAATAATAAAAACTAAAGCAGAGATAAACAATAGAAAAATAAGAGAAAAATCAGTGAAATCAAGTTACTTCTTTGTAAAGATCAACAACACTGACAAGCCTTTAGCAAGCGAGCTAGACTACGAACAAAGAAAGAAGACTCAGATTAATAAAATAAAAAAATGAATATGGGGATAGTTTATTGATTCTATAGAAGTAAAAGGGAATGTAAGAGGGTATGAGGAGGACAGGATACTATACTTTCAAAAATAAGCATTCTGGCATATTATAACAAGAGATGTGGGAAGACAGTCATCACCCCGGTGGGACAAAGGATTGAATCTGCACCCAACTTTATTTCCTGTTGCATAGTCACGTCTGTTCCCATATATCTTTGTTCACTGTCAAAATCATTGAGACAGAAACTATAACAGAGGTTTCCTGGAATTAAAGGGAGGAGGGAATGGGGAGCTATTTTTTAATGGGCAGAGAGTTCCCGTTTTGCAGGATGAAAAGAACTCTGAAGATGCATAGTTGGTGGTAAACTATCATATGAATTCCTAATACTTCGGAACTACACATTTAAAATGATTAAGATAATGATTTTACATTAAATGTATTTTTAAAAAGCCAGGCAAGACATTCAGTGGCTTAGGGCAGCACAGAGTTACGCCTTGAAAAGGTACCCTGGACCTTGGAAGATGGCAGATATAGAAAAGGCTGTCATGACAGAAGAAGCTTATACTTCCAGATTGCTGGGAACAGACACAGAATGCCACAGAGGGCTCTTTGTGCAACAGCGGGATGATTAGGAAGTAGGTGATGAGGAAGGCACAGCAGTGACTGGGGCCTTTACTGGGGTCTTCTAGGCAGGAATGGGCAAAGCAGTGCAGTATGCTAAGTAACTTAAGGACTAGATAGTTTGAATAGTTTTCTCAGCTCTGGGTTACAGGAGTGGTTTCTAGTAATTTGGTGCCTGAGGTGATGTGGAGTAGGGGC
>NW_022969074.1:0-215 GCF_012274545.1 Fukomys damarensis
AGACTTTCTCCAAGTAGTCTTCTGTTCAGGAGCTTCGCGAATTCCAATGAGATGTTTTGTAGGCTTCCAAAAATATTCTGCAGAATGCTTGCTGTCAAAATGCGCGAGGCCAGCTTCCTGTTTCTCTGTGGCCCCCAGAATCCTATTTGGGGGTTGGCGGTGGGCAGTGTCACCTGGTATTTCGGATCCCACGACTTGACTGGGCCTTTAGAGAT
>NW_022969075.1:0-208 GCF_012274545.1 Fukomys damarensis
AAAAATATGAGAAAAGGAAAAAATGGAAACCAAGTCTTTGTAAATAGGGGAGGGTGGAGGGCATGAAGGGAGGGCAGGGGTATGGGATAAAAAATTGAGAACCAAGATCTGTTGTGTAAAGGTGCAAGACCCCAATGATGAATGCAACTATACTGTATACTTTTAAAGTACCAAGAAACTCAATGAAAAAAAAAAAGAAGTGTATTTC
>NW_022969076.1:0-267 GCF_012274545.1 Fukomys damarensis
TTTTAGGGCAACAGGTGTACCTCGAAGCCACTGCAGCAGCCTAGAATATATAAGGTTTTGAGTTTGATTCCTTCTACCAGAAAAAACAATACAATTTTTAAAACATATTTGAGATGGTGTCTCACTAACTCACTAGCTATCCGTGCTGGGCCAGAACTTACACTCCTTCTTCCTATGCCTCCAAAAATGCTGGGATTAGAGGAATGTGCCACCAAGCCAGACTCAGCCAACAAGTTCTCTAGAACCCCTGCCATTGCTATGAAGATT
>NW_022969077.1:0-3814 GCF_012274545.1 Fukomys damarensis
CAGGTGGATTTCAAGTTAGTAGAGAGGCTGGGCAACTTAACAAGACCCTGTCTCAAAAATACAAAATAGGTTGGGGATATAGCTCAGTATGAAGAGCCTGGGTTCAATGCCCAGTACTGCCAAAAGAAAAAAGGGGAAGGGGACCTAAATTGCAAATGCCAGAAATCTGTGAGCAAAAGAATAAAAAATACTGTGATGTGCTTTAATTATTTGACATGAAACAAATTTTGAAGCACAGTATTACATAGGAGTACATAAATTGTAATAATGAGGAATTCAGTTTATTGACAATTTTTAATTTCTGTGCACATCAAAAATTTGTATTTTTGGATAAACAGCAAAATAACTGAAAATCAGATAAACCCACTTCCAAAGTGGTTGGTTTAAAATACCTCTCCAAGGAAGAGCGGGCAAGAACATGAAACAATTTAGAAGGTAGGCAGTTTCACGCAGAAGATGAACGGGTTGACCTAATGGTTGTGTACAGCCAGAAATAAATCTAGGGTTGAGAGACGATTAGAAAAGACTGTTGTGGGCCGAGGATTTAGCTCAGCGGTTCGGTGGCCTGCCTCACAAACACAAGGACCCGAGTTCAATCCCTGGTACAAAAAAAAGAAAAGACTGTTGCAGTGAGGAGAGCACCCCAGCCTCAGGATCTGCAAGGATCTCACGATAAATGGGGAAGGGTGCTCCTGTCCTAGAGGGAGGGGTGAGCAGGCCCGGCAGAAAGGCCCTGGGAGAGGGAGGCAGGTGGCAGGGGAGCAGGCAGCAGCGTCTCCATGGACTTCCGGGAATGTTTCCTTGGTCTCCGGATTCTTGGAATGGGGACCTAGAGGAGCAGGTCTCTCTCCTACCCTTGTGTACACCCAAGCACGGGCCAAAGGACAGGGCCTTTGGCGGGGAGAGAAGCTTGACTAGAGTGCTGTCAAGTCAGTGAGTAATGACGGCCACGAGGCGGCTGTGAACCTGTGCAGTGGAGGACGCAGAACCACGTGATGCAGAATACACACTCTTCTCAGGTACACGAAGCAACACACTGTCCGTGTGCTGGCCATAACAGGAGTCCACACATTCCAAAAGCTAAAAATGATAGGAGGTACGTTTTTATTAAAAAGTAATTAAGCAAAACCCCAGTAACAACATAACCTGAATTCCTAAATGTTTGAAAACGAATACACTTACTTCTAAAATAAACAGCAATGCAAAACAGAATATGAGCGAATGCTAACAGATAGCAGTGCCTGTGGACAGCCAGAGCAGTGCTTAGAGGTCAGTTTATATCTTCCTGACAGATGCACGATAATATAAAACGTCTGGCCCTCGGCGTGGTGCTGCGCATCTGTCCTTTCAGGTTCTTGGGAGACCGAGGCAAGAAGATTCCCTTGAGTCCAGTTCAAGGCCCGGTGAGCAGAAGAGCTTGACCCTGTCTCAAAACATAGATGCACACGATTTCAAAAGAGAACACTGAGTACCCGACACACAGACAAAAGCAAGACGATACAGATTAGATGGTGTGTCAGTGAGAGCCATAAAGGTGCCAAACCTCCAGCTATCCTGCTCAAGGGGAAAGAAGAAAAGACTCAGATTACTCATTCTGAGAATGACAGACATGCTAGCATGACAAATCACACAGATTTTTTAAAGTATCAGGGTGTGTTTGAACTTTATGTTGCTGCAACTTACAATGCAGATACAATGGGCCAACTCCTTGAAAGCTCACTGAGGTAGAAATGTGAAACCTGAGTAGCCCTGTATCTACTACAGAAATGGATATTGTGGTTAGAAACCCTCCTAGAAAACTCTTGTTATGGGCAATGTGTTTCCTGGCTGGACATGGAGGTGCACACTGTCATCCCAGCACTCTGGGATCAGGAGGGTCACAAGGTCCAACCCCACCTGGGCAGCTTGGCGATGTAACCAGACCCCAGTTCAAATACAAAGGAGCTGGGAATGTGTGGCGCTCCCTCCATGAGAAGGCGGCCTTGGGTTCAATCGCCAATACCGAATGCAATATATTTTCTCGTGTCCCGAGCTTCAAAATGAACTTGAAACTGGACTGTAATCCTCACTCTGCCCTTCTGCTCTTCTTACTGGCCCTCACCTATCCTGATCGGATGATTAACTGGACTTGAAACTGACCTCGACCCAGAACCTGATCCAGCTCCTGACCCATCCTCGCCGGGACCCTGAGCTTGACTCTGATCCCACACTCCCCCTCTTCTTAATCTGACCTGAGTGGATTGTGACTCCCCCACTGTCCTGACCTGAAGCATCGTCTTGGCCCCACCCTTGATGCTGCAGTCCTGCCCTTGCTCCCATCATGGCTTTAACCTGATGCTGAAGCAGTCACCTTCACGTTGACTCTGAACCTCAATCTTACCGACCCTGAGACTAAAGCTCAGCCTAACGTGGTCGTTTGCACACCCTGAATTTGATCTTGACATTGAATCTCGGTGTCAGGATGCCAATTCAGTCTTACAGTGACCCTCACTTTCACTTTTGACGTAGGCTTACAGATTACGTGACCATCAACCTGACTTTTTCAGGAAGTAGACTTGGGGCCTGACCCTACATCCTGAACTTCACGTGAGGGAGGATACTGCCTATGCAGATGCTAATTCACCCTGCACACTGACCTCCATCAGCCTGTCCATCCCAGATGTTGAGGCTGACCCCATCCCAAGTTCAAATCTGACCCTCATTTGGATCTTCAGACTTATTCTGAACCTGAGATTCAACCCGAATCTGACATTTGAACTGTATGCTTAATCGTCTCTGACCCTCAGCTCGATCCTTCATCTAATCCTTCCTGACCTCTGCCTTCAGCCTCACTCGGTGCTTTGCCTGACTGAAACATCACCCTGACCCTGACTGTCACATGAGCTTAACTTGAACACTGAACTTGACCGTAGTCCTAAAACTAGGTTATTTGTCTACTATCAAACAATAATATCTAGCACAACTCTGTTTGAATCCACATCTATTTGACCTAGAGTATAAACCAATGGTAAAGCCATACAGTCTTAACTCCCAGGGCTTCCAAGAAATGGATTGCATTTGCTTTGCAAGTGTTATCATGAGAGGCTAGTAAAACTGTGTCATATTCGATCTAGGTTTATTTTTTTTTTTTGGTACTTGGGATCGAACTCTGGACCTTGTGCTTGTGAGGCAGGCAGCTTTTGAGCTAAATCCCCAGCCCCTGTATCATATTTGAATAACAGGAGGATAGTAGATGTTTTCTGACTTGAACTTTTAGATGAACTACTTACTTGCAATGGCATTATTCCCACCAGAATTTTATATTTGCAAAATGACCAGTTGTAGTATAAAGCTTTTCCAGAAACTTATCTGCGGCTGCCATTTCTCTGTCGATCTCTCTGAGGCGGATATTTAAATTCTTCTCGAGCTTTTCAACATAAAGCTTGTTTCTCCTCTCCTCTACCCAGTTGGTCATCACAGCCCTCCGCATACTTCTGGGATCTCCAAATTTGAAAGCCTTCCCCTTCTGTGTGCGGCCTTTGCCACCCGTTTTTGAACTTTTTCCGAGAGGGTCACCAACTTTCAAAGTGTTCTCCTTGGGAATGCATCCTGGCTTCAAAAGGTCGGCATTTTTCGAGCAGTCCTTGCCAGGCATCTTCACCCTGAATCTAGAGAGATTCAAGACAGTACCGTGAGCTGCCTGCATCTCTGTACAGTGACTCCTCAGTGTCGAGGAATACTAGAGCCACAGCACAATGGGAACAGAGCAGCTCAGAATGTTGGGGCTGAGTGATGTCACAGACCCTCCTAGCCCCAACCCTTGAATTTACTGACC
>NW_022969078.1:0-765 GCF_012274545.1 Fukomys damarensis
AAGAATTATTTTGAGAGAATTAATGGCCAAAAGTCTTTTTCTATAATAAATTTTTTAAAAATTTAACATTAGCCATACTTTTCAATCATACATTATATATTGACATGAGTTATATTTAGTGACACTGTGTTGCAACATTTATATTTACACAGAGGATAGGATGTAATACATGATCACATCTACCTTTTCAAACAGTGCATGATGAATGTTTCAGAGTGCATCACGTCTGTATTATATCAGAAGTGTGTAGGCTGTGACAATTTTTTGTCATGACCAAGCAAAGTAGACAGCAAGGAATCTTCACAATGTGTACCATGGATGAAGTATATAAAATGAAATTCAATATTACTGAAGAGTATATAATACAGGGATGCATTTTCTTAATAGTGCAGACATGGAACAAAAAACTAATCTTTAATATTAAATACTGTATCATTTTGGAAATAACTGAATTTATAATAAGTGTTGTCATTGTAAAATTACCTCTCTATTGTGCACTATTTATCTATTTTTTATTTGTGATGGTTTTAGTTTTATAATTTTCCAACCATAATTTTAATTAGTTTGGAAATACAAGGAGTTTGACAATACTTTGTATAAGAAAGTCCCTTTGATTTTATACAATCAGACTAGGTGTGCAGTGATTGGATGCATGTGTTGCATGCCACTGTATAGGGAAGAATGCACCTAAAACCAGTTGCTTCTGGTTTAAGAAAAATGCTCTTCAATGACATGTGTTTACTACAGAATATTAAAAATTTTTTT
>NW_022969079.1:0-200 GCF_012274545.1 Fukomys damarensis
TCTTTTGTTTTTTCTTTTTCTTTCTCTGGTGCTGGGGATTAAATTCAGAACATTGTTCTGGCTTAGGCTGGTTCAGAGCTACTGAGCTAAATCACAGGCTTTACATTTCATATTTCTAAAATTTATCAACACATTAATATTTGTTTTTATATGTTTGTCTACCAAATTGAGTTATTTTGGTTCTCATTTGCTTTGAGAAT
>NW_022969080.1:0-247 GCF_012274545.1 Fukomys damarensis
AGAAAAAACACATCTTCTTTATCCAGTTTCCAGCTGATGGGCAAATGGGCTGTTTCCAAGTTTACCTATTACAAACTGTGCCTTTATAAACATGGGTGAACATATATCACTTTGATATGATTCTTTTAATTCTTTTGGAAAGATACCCAGCAGGGGGATGGCTGGGTCTAATGGAACCTCTAGCTCCAGCTCTTTGAGGTATCTCCATATTGATTTCCATAGTGGTTGCATCAGTCTGCACTCCCAC
>NW_022969081.1:0-230 GCF_012274545.1 Fukomys damarensis
AAGTTGAAAGAAAGATGTTCCACTCACCAACTTGCTGATTTCCGTGATGTGGTCATGAAGCGGTTGGATGCCCTCCACCAGGGCACAGGACATAGGGACAAATAAACCTCACTGTCCACAGAGGTACATCTCACTTGTGTCCTTAAATAGGCGCCAGCAGTCTCCCAGACCTGGATATGTATGGCGGTCATACCGTGGCCTGTGTGCTGATGTCTTCACCGTTCACACAA
>NW_022969082.1:0-223 GCF_012274545.1 Fukomys damarensis
TGACAAGATTTGGGCTTATGGGACTGCAGATTGGGACCTCTCACTATTTCTCATAGCTCTCCCGAGCTATGCACACCCAATGTGCTCTTTCTACAATGGAATAGCAGTTGAGCTCTTCCTTGTGTCTCAGTTTCCTTGGCTATAAGTGGGAACTTGTAGCACTTTTCATGTAGGCTCCTGTGAGGAGAGAATAAAGAGGTCATGTACCCTTCAGGAGACCATT
>NW_022969083.1:0-269 GCF_012274545.1 Fukomys damarensis
AGGCCCTCTGGGTGCTCCATGTTCTTCCATTTGCAGAGAGATCATACGTGCCCTGAGTCAGCAGCGTAGGCAGAGCACCTCTTCAAGTTCACTTGTTCAGGTCCTCCCAAGTGCCTGACATTTTAGGACGCGGTGCGGCCTGCTCATGTCCACATTTCACAGTAATCCCCACCTTCCTTAGTATGTCAATCAGGATTTATGTGTGGGCTTCTGTTCACATTCACCCTGTGAATTATGTGGTCCTGACACTCCCGAGGTTGAAAGGAGGT
>NW_022969084.1:0-949 GCF_012274545.1 Fukomys damarensis
CAATGATAATACAAAGCAGCAAATTCTATTCTAAGTGATGACAATAAGACGATCACATATTAGTCAGGGTTTAGGGTCCATTGTGGGATTCTGGGAATGTTTGAGGGAGGAACACCTCAGATGACAGCTGAAGACCAGTAAGAGTTCACCCGGTAAAGGAGAGAGAAAGAAAAGGTCAGACAAATAAAACATATTGTATTCGAATAAGGAAACCAACTTCATTGGCTCCTGATCTCTTGAATGTCATCTCGCAGTGCTTTTGTGTTTTTGTTTCTGTGGATTTTGTTTTTTGGTTTTAAACACACTTATCTGGCTCTTAATGTACAGCAAATTTCCTCCCATTATGAGTATAATTTCTTAATTGAATTCTTGTGCTACCCAATCTCCCTCTTTGGACGAGGACCACAATAGGAACTCATCACAACTGGAAACTCATTTCCCTATCTTCAAGATAAATGCAGTTTTATTCTTCAACTCCTTTTCAGGGTTGAGGAAAAACTTGTATCTCCAAGAAGGGAAGAATCATGGAATAATTAAGTATCACTAGCAAGACAGCACAACGTGTATGTGGGATCCTGTCTCAGTTTGCACTTTTACGTAATTCCTTTTTGCACACTTTTAAATATTTTCCTAACCATTCAACCATGAAATTGTAATATCCTGTCTCTGTCTCTCTGTCTCTCTGTTTCCCTCCCTCCCCCTCCCCCTGCCTCTCTTTCTCTGTCTCTCTCTGGGTGAAATTTTTTGCTATCTCTTTAACAATACATTTTCACCCCCTGGGGTTGATAACCACAGAGTGAAGATGTATAAATTTCTTTTCATTGTTATTCTTTTATTTTCTTTTTTCCTTCTTCTGTTTTTCCTTCTTTCTCTCTTTTTAATTTTCTTTTGTTCTTTCATTCTGTTTTATTATGTATGTATACTTTTAAATATGTGTGTGTGTATATAT
>NW_022969085.1:0-692 GCF_012274545.1 Fukomys damarensis
GATGAACTGAATGAAAGCTGCACTGATATCCAGAACTTCTATGATATAATGAGCTTCTATGTGCTCCCATAGGCAGAGCCATGATTGCTTTCTCCCACACGACGTCAGTGAACTGGACTGTTATGTGTAATTATGCAATTATTGGCATTTTCTTCAGGCGACTGTATCTTACTCAATTCATATTATTATCACAGCTATTGGAGTCTTACTGAGTCATATAAGGGTATATGTCAAATAGTTTGAGGTGGTTTTGAAGTATTTTTCTATTTTGGACCTCATTACTACTTATAAGAAAAAGAAACCTTTACACAAATATGTTTTGACTATCAAAAGGGTTATTGTTAACTATTGAAATTTTAGAAACACAATTCTGAGTGTCCCAAATTAGGTCATCATGGAGCGCTCCATGAGGTGGCCTTATTCTAGGACTACCCTCACAGTCATCAGGTTCTATAGCTTGAATCAGAAATGTCCCCAAATCCTCATGAGTTAAAGGTTTGGTCTGCAGCATTTGATGCTTGAAAAACGTTGTACCTTGAGGACATGGTGCCAACTTTGAGGAAATCATTGCACTTGAGGCATGACCTTAAAGAACGAAGTGGAAATCAACACCATTCCCTCTGGCTTCCCTGATATAATGAATTGAATATCTTCAGTCTATCACTTGCTCCTCATGAAAATGTCCTTGTTCT
>NW_022969086.1:0-213 GCF_012274545.1 Fukomys damarensis
AGCTACACCAGAGGAAACTTCTAGGAGAAAGTGACTCTGATTTGAAAGTTAGTGCAGCAGAGTCGTCCAGGTGGTAGAGATCAGGCCTAAGGGAGGAGCGTATGAGAAGATGTGAAGGTGTGCATGGCTGAATCTCGGAGATCATGGAGAATCTGGGAGATCAAGATTTGCTCTGTCCTACATGGTAGCTAAGATCCCACACATGAGTACTAA
>NW_022969087.1:0-206 GCF_012274545.1 Fukomys damarensis
CTTAGTTTTCTCTTTAAAAGCCTGAGCGTCACATGGTAAGGTCCTATGGGTTAATGGGAACACGACTTACGCCATGACATAGAATTTTGGGACCAAGTGATGAGAAAAAGTGCTAGAGTTGGGCCTGAGGGACAAATGGATGTGGGATGATGTATCTAGAGTTCAATAGCAAGGTTTTGGCTGGAGATGGAGAACTGGGTGTTGTT
>NW_022969088.1:0-1446 GCF_012274545.1 Fukomys damarensis
TTATCAGGATCTGTGACCCACTTCCCTTTTTCTGCTGCTATGAAAGAAAACTAGCTTTTTGTCTAACCAAGGATCTACCTCCTTTGTTATTTAGGGAGCAGAAATTATCAGGACACTTTTATGTGCTGGTTCTTAAGTCTCTACCATTGCTATGATTGCCACATCTAATCACTTAACATTTTTCTCCCTTTTTCCAGAAGTACATGTGGAACCTCATAAGAAGCAGCTGCACGTTACTCTGGCTTATCACTTCCAAGCCAGCCACCTACCCACCCTGGAGAAACTAGCCCAGAACATTGATGTCAAACTAGGCTGCGACTGGGTGGCCACCATATTCTCTCGGGATATCCGATTCGCTAACCATGAGGTAATGTCACACTGCACTTCCTGATGCTTTCAGGTGCAGGCAGAGGTTTGATTGGAGCCAGGACTGCTTGCTGCTGGATACCAAAGGGGACCAACAAAGCAAGCACCTGCCCAGAATTTTGTCCAAGCTCTGCCAACTCCCTGGGAACCTTTAAGGATGCATCCCTCTTCCTGGACCCCAAGTGGTTCATTTAGGTAGCATCCCCACAGGACTGTCTGCCCTGCCAACCTTGGAGGGATGTAGAAATAACATGGAGAAAATAAGGAAAGCATGTAACATTGCATTTATTTATTGGCATTGATAGCAGGCATTATTCTGACCTTAGGTGAGTCAAGGAATACAGACATAAAAAAAAATGCAAAGACATAATGAAGAGTGCCATGCAAGGTACAGTGCAACATACTTGAATTTTTAAATGTGGTCTGCCCTGAAGGAGCAGGCCAGACCAATAAGACTATGAAAAGAAAACTCAGACCAGGCCTTTTGTGTATCCGACTGAGAAGCGTGGGTGGGACAGCTGAATCCTGTTGCGGGCACACAGGGAAGAGCCTAGCATCCTTCTGTGGAGGGAATCCACATTGCTTTGCATTCAAGCATAAAAGAGTGATTGATACCGGAAGGGTGATTTTTGTCCTAAAAAACAGCCTGAAAGAGCAAGTACGGACCAGAGGTAAAGCCTGAACACCTCCTCTAATTGTGCTTTCTCTTTCTGTGCTTTCAGTTATGCAAGATAATCACAGTCTGGAGGTAATAAACAAAAAATTCCAGAAATAAACTCCTAAGTTTTAAATAACTTTTAATATAGCATATTGGTACAATTGCTCTATTTCATGATTAGTTACTGTTGTTGAACTCTTACTGTTCGTAAACTACAGTTCACTACTATCCGAGATTTCAGGTACCCACAGCAGGTCTTAGAATGAGTCGCCGTGGATAATGGAAGGCCACTGTAGATGAAAAATTTGTCTGCAAATTTAACTCTTCAGCAATATTTACATTTGTTTTCCCAATTTTTTAGTAGCAAAAGAACTGAGATTTTGGTTAGTTTGCTTGGCCTTTTTTAAACTCTCTCTTTTAGG
>NW_022969089.1:0-256 GCF_012274545.1 Fukomys damarensis
GACGACACATTTCTTCTTAATTTTTTATTTTCCCGAAAATTAAGGGAACGGAAGCCATTGTGAGAAACTAACAGATTAGTGGATCCTGGAGATCTGAGGGGCCTCGGAGGGTCAGAGATGGAGAAATCTATTACTGAAAGCTGTAGATATATAACATCTGGAGAGTGTGTTTTCTTTCCGGTATTTAGCTCACGTCAATATCACTAACCACTCTGAACTGCTCCTTTGATAAGTGATCATCACCATCCTTTAATAT
>NW_022969090.1:0-241 GCF_012274545.1 Fukomys damarensis
TCTAGTATTGAAATCAAAGAGAAGAGTTTCTTAAAGGAGTCATCTATTGAAAAATGTTCCATAAAACATCTTTAATAAATGAATAATTGGTAAATTAGCATATAGAATTTGGTAATATTTGTCTTTAAAAATAATATTTTAAAAAGATTTTTAAAAAATATTTGTTTTTTTAAATATATAAAGTTTTTCACATAAAATTATATCATAATTTTATATATGTTAATAGATATAAAATGTGACA
>NW_022969091.1:0-1332 GCF_012274545.1 Fukomys damarensis
AGTTGTACCAACTTTCTCTGTGGAGTACTTCACATTCAGGAAACTAACCACTTTGGTTTCAAACGGCTAAGCAGCGATAGAAGGCGTTTCCGGGGCAAACTGCACTCTAAACCACAGAAGCACTCTCCATAGTGCAGTTGTGTTCCAACCTCACACTTAACCTATCTCCAAATATACAGTGTTCAGGATGGTTGTTTGTAGTCAGAGCATCTAGGCACTCTCTTAGGCCTGAACGGTTTTTCTGGTAGAAGCTCCTCACAATAATGTTTCAATCTCTGCAGGTCATAGACCTACAAACAAAAATGTATAATGTTGTACACCATAACAGATGTGGACTTCACTGGTAAACACACAATGTTGCAACACCTGTCTCTATGGAGTTCTTTATATTCAGGAAACTAAACGATTTGATTTCAGAGTGCAAAGGAGCAAAAGAAGCTGTTTACTGTGTAAAACTGCAGTTTGAACCACAGACTCACTCTGCAGAGTGCGTTTGTGTTCTAAGCTCACAATGAACCTATCTCCAAGAGTACAGAGATCTGGAGGGCTTTGTGCACTCAGAGCTGCTGGCACTCTCTTGAGACTTAAGGGCTTTTCCACTGCAACCGCCTCTGTGCTGTGTTTCAGTCAATGCCAGTCAGAGACCTATAAACAAAAAGGAATACAGCTGTACTCCATATAAGATGTGGACTTCACTGGTAAACTCACAGAGTTGCAGCACCTTTCTCTGTGGAGTACTTCACATTCAGGGAACTAACTGCTTTGGTTTGAAAGGGCTATTCGGAGAAAGAATCTGTTCACGGCAAGAAGTGTAGTTTCATCCACACAAGCACTCTAGAGAGTTCGTTTGTGTTCTAACCTCACACTGAACCTATCTCAAAGTATGCAGAGTTCTGGAGGCATGTACCCACTCAGAGCTGCCGGGCACTCTCTTACACCTTAAGGGCTTTTCTGGTATAAGCGCCTCACAACATTGGTTCAATCTTTGTGAGGCAGAGACCTGCAAACAAAAAGGAATACAGGTGTACTCCTTGTAAGATGTGGACTTCAGTGATAAACTCGCAGAGTTGCAGCACCTTTCTCTGTGGAGTACTTCACATTCAGGAAACTAATCGCTTTGGTTTCAGTGGTCTAAGAAGGGAAAGATGTTGCTTCCCAGGAAAATCTGCAGTTTAAACTGCAGAAGCACTCTGCAGAGTGCGTTTTTGTTCAAACGTAACCCTGAACCTATCTTCTAGTATACAGAGTTCTGGGGCTTGTGTGCACTCAGAGATGCTTGCACTCTCTTCTGTCTTAAGGGCTTTTCTGGTAGAAGTGCCTGACAACAGTATT
>NW_022969091.1:1965-7633 GCF_012274545.1 Fukomys damarensis
TGCACTCAGAGCAGCAAAGCACTCTCCTAGGACTTAAGGGCTTTTATGATACAAGCGCCTCACAACAGTGTTGCCATCTGTGCCAGGCAGAGAACTACAAACAGAAAGAAATACAGTAGTACTCTAGATAAGGTGTGGACTTCACTGGTAAACTCACAGAGATGCAGCACCTTTCTCTTTGGAGTACTTCACATGCAGGAACCTACCGACTTTGGTTGCAAAAGCCTAAGGGGGGAAAGAAGTTCCTTACCATAGAAAACTGCATTTTATACCACAGAGGCATTCAGCAAAGTGCGTTTGTGTTCTGAACTCAACCTGAACGTATCACAAACTTTACAGGATTCTGGAGGGTTGAGTGCACTCAGAGCTGCTAGGCACTCTCTTAGTCCTTAAGGGCTTTTCTCGTACAAGCGCCTCACAGCATTGGTTCAATCTTTGCGAGGCAGAGACCTACAAACAAAAGGAATACAGTTGTACTCCATATAAGGTTTGGACTTCACTGGTAAACTCCCAGCGTTGCAGCACCTTTCTCTGTGAAGTACTTCACATTCAGAATACTAACAGCTTTGCTTTCAAACGGCTAAGCGGTGACAGAAACTGTTTCCCTGAGAAAACTGCAGTTTAAATGCAGAAGCACTCTGCAAGGAGCATTTGTGTTCTACGTTCAACCTGATCCTATCCCCAAGTAAACAGGATTCTGAAGTCTTGTGTGCACTCTGAGCTCCTAGGCACTCTCTTGGGCCATAAGGGCTGTTCTGGTAAAGTGCCTCACAACAGTGTTTCAATCTCTGCCAACCAGAGACTTGCAAATAAAAATGAATACAGTTGTGCTTCATATAAGGTGTGGACTTCACTGGTAATCTCACAGTGTTGCAGCACCTTTCTCTGTGGAGTACTTCACAATCAACATACTAACCGCTTCGCTTTCAAATGGGTAAGCGGCGACAGAAACTGTTTCCCTGAGAATACTGCAGTTTAAATGCAGAAGCTCTCTGCAAGGAGCATTTGTGTTCTACGTTCAAGCTGATCCTATCCCCAAGTGAACAGGATTCTGGTCTCTTGTGTGCACTCTGAGCTCCTAGGCACTCTTTTAGGCCTTAAGGGCTGTTCTGGTAAAGTGCTTCACAACAGTGCTTCAATCTCTGCCAAGCAGAGACCTGCAAACAAAAATGAATACAGTTGTACTCCATATAAGGTGTGGACTTCACTGGTAAACTCACAGCGTTGCAGCATCATTCTCTGTGGAGTACTTCATATTCAGGAAGCTAACAGTGTTGGTTTCAAGGAGCTAAGCTGCGAAAGGAGCTATTTCCCGGGGAAAACTGCAATTTACACCTCAGAATCACTCTGCAGAGTGCATTTCTGTTCTAACTTCAAACTGAACCTATCCCCAAGTATAAAGATTTCTCGAGGCTTGTGTGCACTCAAGAGCTGCTACGAACTCCTTATGCCTTAAGGGCTTTTCTGGTAAAGTGCCTTAAATCAGTGTTTCAATCTTTGCCGGGCAGAGACTTACAAAGAAAAAGGAATGCAGTTGTACTCCATATAAGGTGTGCACATCACTGATAAACTCACAGTGTTGCAGCACTTTTCTGTGTGGAATACTTCAAATTCAGGCAACTTACCACTTTGGTTTCAAAGGGCTAAGCTGTGAATGAAGCTGTTTCCTGAGGAAAACTGCAGTTCGAACCGCAGAAGCACTCTGTATAGTGCGTTTGTGTTCTAACCTCTAACTGAACCTATATCCAACTATGCAGAATTCTGGAGAGTTCTGAGCGCTCAGAGCAGCTAGGTACTCACTTAGGCCTTAAGGGATTTTTCTGGTAGTAACGCCTCACAACTGTGTTTCAATCTCTGCTAGGCAGAGACCTACAAACAAAAAGGAATGCAGTTGTACTCCACATAACATGTGGACTTCACTGGTAAACTCACAGAGTTGCAGCACCTTTCTCTGTGGAGTACTTCACATTCAGGAAACTAACAGCTTTAGTTTCAAAATGCAAAGTTTGAAAGAAGCTGTTTCACAGGGAAAAGTGCAGTTTAAACCACACACACACTCTCTTGAGTACATTTGTATTCTACCATAAAATTAAATCTATAACCAAGTGCACATATTTCTGGATGCCTGTGTGCACTCTGATGAGCTGCCCACTCTCTTAGGGCTTAAGGGATTTTCTGGTAAAAGCACTTCACAACAGTGTTTCAATCTCTGCCAGGCAGACACCTCCAAACAAAAAGAAATAGAGTTGCACTCCGTATAAGATGGGGACTTCACTTGTAACTCACAGACTTGCAGTACCTTTCACTGCGGAGAACTTCACATTCAGGAACCTTACCACTTTGGTTTCAAAGGGCTAAACAGCAATAGAAGGTGTTACCCGCGGATAAGTGCAGTTTAAAAGTCAGTAGCACTCTGCAGAGTGCGTTTGTGTTCTAACCTCACACTGAAACTACCTCCAAATATACAGAGTTCTGGAAGGTTGTTTGCAGTCAGAGCAGCTAGGCACTCTCTTAGGCCTGAAGGGCTTTTCTGGTACAATTGGATCAGAATAGTGTTTCAATCTCTACCAGGCAGAAACCTGCAAACAAAAAGGAATACAATTGTACTCCATACAAGCTGTGTAATTCACTGGTAAACTCACTCAATTGTATCACCTTTCCCGGTGCAGTTGTTCACATTCAGGAAACTAACCACTTTGGATTCAAAGGGCTAAGCAGTGAAAGAAGCTGTTTCCCGGGGAAAACTGCAGTTTAAGTCACAGATTCACACTGCAAATTGGGTTTGTGTTCTAACCTCAAACTGAATCTATCAGCAAGTATACAGGATTCTGGAGGCTAATGTGCACTCAGAGCTGCTAAGCACTCTCTTAGGCCTTAAGGGCTTTTCTGGTACAAACACCTCGCAACAGTGTTTCATTCTCGACTAGCCAGAGACCAACAAACAAAAAGAAATACAGTTATACTCCATATAAGATGTTTAATTCACTTGTAAACTCACAGAGTTGCATCAACTATCTCTACGGAGAACTTCACATTCAGGAAACTAACTGCTTTGAATTCAAATGGCTAAGGAATGAAAGAAGCAGTTTCCCGAGAAAAACTGCAGTATAAACCGCAGAAGCACTATGCAAAGTGCGTTTGTGTTCTAACCTGATACTCAACCTATCACCAAGTATACAGAGTTCTGGAGGCTTGTGTTCACTCAGAGCTGCTAAGCACTCTCTTAACCCTTTAGGGCTTATCTCGTACAAGAGCTTTACAACGCTGTTTCTATCTCTGCCAGGCAGCAACCTACAAAGAAAAAGGAATACAGTTGTACTCCATATAAGATGTGGACTTCACATTCAGGAAACTAACCACTTTGATTGCAAAGTGCTAAACAGTGAAAGAAGCTGTTTCCCAAGGAAAACTGCAGTTAAAACCACAGAAGCAGTCTGCAAAATGCATTTGTGTTCTAACCTCAAACTTAACCTATCACCAAGTATACAGAGTTCTGGATGCATGTGTGCACTCAGAGATGCTCTTCACTCTCTTAGGCCTTAAGGACTTTTCTGTTGCAAGCACCTCAAAGCAGTGTTTCAATCTCTGCCAGGCAGAGACCTACAAACATAAAGAAATACAATTGTACTCCATATGAGATGTGGATTTCACTGGTAAACTCAGAGTTACAGCACCTTTCTCTGTGGAGTACTTCACATTCAGGACACCGACCGCTTTGGTTTCAAAGGGCTAAGTGGGGAAAGAAGCTGCTTCCCAGGGAAAACTGCTGTTAAAATTGCATAAGCACTCTGCAAAGTGGGTTTGTCTTCTAACCTCTAACTGAACCTATCACCAAATATGCAGGTTTCTGGAGTCTTTTGTGCACTCAGATCTGCTAAGCACTCTCTTAGGCCTTAAGGGCTTTTCTAGTAAAATGGCCTCCCAACACTGTTTCAATCTCTGCCAGACAGGGACCTACAAAGAAAAAGGAACACAGTTATACTCCATATAAATGTGTAATTCACTGAAAAACCCACAGAGTTGCAGCCCTTTCTCTGTGGAGTACTTCACATTCAGGAAACTAACCAGTTTGATTGCAAAAGGCTAAGCCATGAAAGAAGCTGTTTCCCAAGGAAAACTGCAGTTAAAACTGCAGAAGCACTCTCCAAATTGCGTTTGTGTTCTAACCTCAAACTGAACCTAGCACTGAGTTTTACCAAGTCTGGACGCTTTTGTGCACTCATAGATGCTAGGCACTCTCTTAGGCCTTAAGAGCTTTTGTCGTGGGCCGCAACATCAGAATCCTGCCAGCAGGTCCCAAACCCGAGGGAAGAACAACAGGAGAGCAAACAGTTTCACGAACTTAGTTCCAGGCACATGCTCTCTTCTTAGCAAGGCCCCGTTTATTTTTCAGGGTGGGGTATATATAGGCTAAAACTGAAACCAGAAGTGTAAACATGGTGTAGCTGACTGCAAAGGTCACAAGGTTCTACAAAACAAGTATTATGGGTTACATTTGCTAGGCAACAGGTCAGACCACCAATTGAACTGGCCCGTTGCTATGTGCCACAGCACGTCCGTGTCGACGAGGTGACTCAAAGTTCAATGATGCCTATTCCTATGTCAAGGCTCACCATAAAGGCTCACCATACTTCCCCCATTTCTCTTTGAGAGCATGAAGAATGCTAGCAATTCATCATTCATCAGCCAAGGAACCTCTGTCTTAGGCGGCAGAAGTCTTCCATCTCCTTACCCGTCATTAGTCGCATGGCTTATGTCCCAATACGACCTGTCTTAGGTTGGTAGACAAAGCTTCCGTCCTTACCCGTCACTGAGTATCCCAAGGCTGGGGATCTGGGCACGTCAAGCCTGAACCAAGTAAACGGTTACGTGTGTTGTATCATCATCTAAAGAAGCCTGTACAGCCATAGTTAAAAACTCATATTTAAACTGGGTACGCTTCCAGCATTGATGTGAGCAGTAACCCAAAATACAAAAACCAATCATAGCAGCAATAACAATAAGCCATATAACAATCCAGGAAGGTGAAAACGGCTTTTTCAAATTTTCCCAAACTTCTGTAACAAAATCTAAATCAAGCCGGATAGAATTGGCATGAACACCAGACAAGACCTCAATGTCCAATGACAACTGATTCGTTGCATTTACAAATGTCTCATTCCAAGACCCTCGCAACAATGACGAAAGTCGTCTAACTTCCTCAGAATGGTTTTTGAAGGGAAAGGGAGTAAGGCAGGGTTGTTGGAATCTGGGATCACAGTCCAATCAAGTATGCAAACACAATCCTTCAACTTCTTCATTTAATAAGTCCATTTGTTGCTGAAGTATAGCCAAACCAGTTCCAATGTGAGGGTTGATGCGTTGTTGAGTTCATACAGCCGTGGTTGTAGTGTTCTGAAGATCATTGATGGTAGCTGCATTCTGTAAAGTCCCTGTTAACGTCACTGCGGAGGTGATGGCAGACACCAAGGCTATGATGCCAGCGATGATGGCCGCCACCAAGGCACCTGCCACTCTTTTTCTGCAAGAAGGGGAGGAGATCTGTGCCCAAACCACAGTGGAAAACTGATTAGAAATATTGAAAGGAATGCACACCTGAATGGGTATTCGGAAGACGGCCATAGCAAGTCGTCCACGATGAAACACAAAAGATTGATACATTCTTGTC
>NW_022969092.1:0-1239 GCF_012274545.1 Fukomys damarensis
GCGCCAGCCGGGCCCCGAAGCCACCCTCACCCCGCCCTTCCGTGGCCGCCGCCCACAGCCTGCCTCACCTGTTTCAGGTCCACGTAAGGCCCGGCAACATCAGGGAGCATCTCGTCCACAGCCGGCTTCATCGCTGACCTGCGGCTCTATACTCACTTCCGGCTCGCGACTTCATTTCCGGCGCGCGCCTACTGGACAGATTTAGGCCTTGGAGGACCGCGACTCGGTGGTTTTCCTGCAGCAAACTGGGACCTCAGATCGCAGGCTGCTGGCTGCTGGCTGCTTGCTGCTTGTCTGCGCGGCACTGCGCCTGAGCTGCGCCTAGGTGCCAAGGCGACCCCTGCTGTCCCTAACCCAGGGAGCAGCACAGCCCGGAGAGGGTGGCTAGGTCAGAACCTCGGGAAAGCACCCCACTTCTGGACCACCCCAAAAGAATAGAAAACAGGGTCTGGAGGAGGGGCCGGTGCACCCAGGCTCACTGATCCCAACAGCCAAAGGCTGCAAACAACGGGTATCCACCAGTGGGTGGGTGGGTAAACACGGGGTCTGTGCACATCCTGCGACACTGCTGAGGCTCCGGGGGTAGGTATGGAAATCCTGACTCATGGGCAGAGCAGAGGGGGTCCTGGGGACATGCTCCGTGAAATAGGGCAGTCCCCGCAAGGCTAGACTGTCTGATCCCACCAGTATGAGCTCCCGACCCAGAGTAGGCAGTTCATAGACAGCTCCCTAAGGCACATAGTGGTGCCGGGGCAAGGGTGGGGCTAGTGGCTGATGGGGTCTGCAGTTAGTGTTATCAGAGGCTCAGTTCTGTAGGGTGAGAAGGTTCTGGAGATGGATGGGGTGATGGTTGCACAACTACGTGATGTACTTAACACCACCTAAATGTTCAGGTTAAAGGGGAAATTTTATATTGTAGTATTTCACAGTGATTTTTAAAGTATGAATAACAAAGGGGAAGAAAAGAGGAAGAAGATGGTGAGAAAGGAAGGGAGAATTGGAGCTGAAGACAAACGCTTCCTGGTTAACGGGACTGTGGTCCGGCTGTGAAACAAGGCTAGGTGCCCAGCCTTGTAAGATCGAGAGTTGCCAGAGCGCTTACAGAAGCCCTGCCCTGAGATCAGATCACCTGTGGAACACCCTGGCCTGCTTTCAGCGAGAGTCCTGCCAGCTGGCTTATCAGGACCACTGCCTCCCCACCACGTTGCCCTGGGTCACTGAGTCCTCCTCCTCCCCCAA
>NW_022969093.1:0-225 GCF_012274545.1 Fukomys damarensis
CAGGGAAAAAGGGTTAAGGATGTACATCAATGTTCAATACCCAATGCTGCAAAAAATAAATAATAAAAAGTTAATACTGAGCTTTACAGCATCCAAATGATACAAGGGTTATTTATTGGGTTACACATATTATAATTACAAAAGATGAATATTGTATTTGTTTGTAATTGACACACACAACACTCTTGGACATTGCTTCAACAGTAAAGGCAGACAGCAACAATT
>NW_022969094.1:0-319 GCF_012274545.1 Fukomys damarensis
TACAGAGAATCAACATGAAATTCCATAATTTTATTTGCAGGATGACAATCAAAAGCTTTAAAGGAAATGCTGGTGGTACATTTTTTATGTGAAAGCTGCTTTCTCATATTCTAAGAATTCTGACACTTCCTTCCTTAATCCTTTGAGAAATGCATAGGTCAAAAGCTAGCAAGTAGGTAAACTCCATGTTATTCTTCTTTAGAGGTCTACAACAGCAAAGGAAATTTACTGTCAAAGAAGTGTGCTCTCTGAATCAAATCAGTTCATGACATCCAGGCAGGGAAGGAACCAGGTGGCAGCATTTAACGCCCAAGGACTA
>NW_022969095.1:0-228 GCF_012274545.1 Fukomys damarensis
ATCTCACTGTGTTCTCAAGCTCACCATCTGGAAGGAACCTGCTCACCAGGATGATTCACACCAAGTGCCTGACACCCAGACACAGACTGGTACAACAGTCCTGCCCCATGCCAGGATCCTCAGAGGTTCAGTCTGGAAGTATACAGTAGGGTCCACTGCTAGAGTTACAGAAAATGCACTAAGATTGCTGGTGTGGACCTCTAATGCCCTGAATATCAGACTCAACTT
>NW_022969096.1:0-251 GCF_012274545.1 Fukomys damarensis
GGATTCGGTTCACGGTTGGCTGGTTTCAAGTAAGGGACATCATGGTGGAAGATTGTGACGGGGTGCAAAGCTGCTTGGCTCATGGTGGCCAGAGAGCAAGCAGGGGAACAGTGACAAGGGACTCGTTAAGATCTCCAAGGTCACACACCCACGATCTTCCCCCACACACCCCAAAGTGTGCTCCACCAGTCCCCTGGGTGGCTTCCAAGCCAATCGATTTGATGTAATCAATTATAACCATCGTACCCCTC
>NW_022969097.1:0-219 GCF_012274545.1 Fukomys damarensis
AACATGGGCCACTGACGTAGCAAAAACCCAAAGGCATTCATGAAGATCAGTAATTTGTTTAGTATGACATCTTGGGGACAATATCTTGAAGTTTTAAAGTCTAGAGCAATGTTTAAAGTAAGAAAATCAGCAAAGCCATTGTTCTCCCTTTAGCAATTGCCAGTGCTGACATTGAAGGGTAGCTGGGATGAATAAGTTAAATGGTCAAAGTCTGTTTTC
>NW_022969098.1:0-335 GCF_012274545.1 Fukomys damarensis
CCGAGGGCGGTCCTCGACCTCCTCCACTGTGGCTGAGCCTAAGGCGAAATCTCATGCTAGTACGCACTAGGAAAGCCGCACAGCGATGCTCAGGTGCACAAACGGGGAGGCTGTCAATCACCGGAATCCTCATCCTAACCCTCACCCTCAGCCTAACCCGGGGGGAGGGACATACCTTTCTACGTCATCCTGAACACTGAAGGTCACATGAACAGGGGCCCCCCGCCCCCCGAAATGTAGGCGATGCGACGCGGGGAGTGGAATGGGGAGCTTGTCCCGTCCCCATCATCGAGCTCTCACCCTATTCGCTTGTCCGGCACTACCCACTGGCACTG
>NW_022969099.1:0-285 GCF_012274545.1 Fukomys damarensis
GAATAATGTATAAACAAACTGTGGTACGTCCAGACAAAGGGATATTGAGTGCTTAAAAGAAATGTGCTACTAAATAATAAAAAGAAAATAAAGTTAATAATCCATATGACAGTGAAGCGAGCCAATCTGAAAAGACTTCATAGTATATGATTTGAACTGTATTGCATTTTAGAACAGGTAAAAGTATGGAGATAACAAAAGACAAATGACTGCCAGTGACTGAAGAGAAGGAAGGGTAAATGCATAGAGCACAGATAATTCTTTGGATAAAGAATCTGTTATGCA
>NW_022969100.1:0-203 GCF_012274545.1 Fukomys damarensis
ACAATTTATAAAGATCATCGCATTTCTTTTTTTGTCTTAGTCCTGGCTGCTGTAACAATACCACAGACTGGATCACTTTAAACGATACCATTCACTGGATAACTTTAAAAAAAAAAAAAACTGCATTTCTCACAGTTCTAGAGGGTGGAATCCAAGTTCAGGGTGCCCGTGTTGGGGACCTGCTGAGCATCTTCCTCTGCTTT
>NW_022969101.1:0-205 GCF_012274545.1 Fukomys damarensis
TATGCACGACTGAGAATTGAAACTGATCTCTGTCACTTCACCAGATTCTCATAGTAAACTGCATAGAAAAAGCCCCTTGGGCTTCAGACAAGAAGAGATAAAAATATCCATTTTGAAATATTCCATACCCTAAAACTATTAGAATTTTATCAGAATCTAACTGACATGAGAGATGGGCAAGACCCAAGTCCAAACCACTCTACTC
>NW_022969102.1:0-790 GCF_012274545.1 Fukomys damarensis
TAGGGTTAGGGTAAAGGCTAGCTCTAGAGTGAGGGTTAGTGGTAGCATTTAGATGAAGTTTAGTGTTAATGTTAGGCATAAAGTTAGTGTTAGGAAGAATTAGGGTTAGATTCAGTGCTAAGTTAGGGTTATGGTCAACATTAAGTTTAATGTTAGATTTAGGATTAGGTCTATGGTTAAGAGTAGGTTAGTTTTAGTGCCATTTAAGTTAGGATTAAGGCTAAAGTTAGGGTTAGAGTTATTGTTTGTGTTGGGTGTAGAACTTGGCTTACAGATCAGGTTTGATTTATTGTTAGGCTTATGATTAGGGTTAGGAATAGAGTTAGGGCTAGTAGCTAAGTTTAGTGTTAGGGTTAGTTTAGCATTATGTTATAGTTATAATTTGGTCTAGAACACTTTTGCTGGAACTAAATATAGTTTTCAGTTCAAGTCAGATTATAGTTAGTATTCCTTTTAGAGTTAATGTTCAGTTTAGTGCTTTGTGTAGGTTTAGGTCTAGGATGAAGGCTATTTTTAGGGTTAGGGTTAGATTTAGGAATGGAGTTAGTATTAATGGTAGAGCAGAAGTTAGGTTAGGTCAGGGTATTGCTTAAATTAAGTTTAGGGCTACGTTATGGATTGATTTAGGGTTAGTGTTAAGGGTGGGGTTGGGGCAGCATTAGTGTAAACTATAGAACTAAAATTAGGATTATGGTTCTTGTTAGATTGAGGGATAGGTTTAGGGTTAGAGCTAGGTCTGGGTTTAAAGTTAGGAATTAGTGGTTAGGTTTAGGTTTAGTGTTAGGTTTAA
>NW_022969103.1:0-240 GCF_012274545.1 Fukomys damarensis
TAATTTGAGGATTTAAGAATAAGACAGCTCTGCCATTTCCTACAGTGAGGCCGCGTGTACATATGTGCATTGGGAGCGCAGGGAGAAGGAGAGTCGATCCTCAGGCAAGCTCGTTTGGGGAGCACACTTGTAAGCAGGGCATGGGGAATACTGAAAGCCCATGAGGTGGCCTGCTCCTCAGCGGAGACTGCCTGGCTGATCACCCTTCAGAACTTCCTGCGCCGTCAGGGGAGCCCGCCG
>NW_022969104.1:0-1115 GCF_012274545.1 Fukomys damarensis
ACAGATCAGTGGTTTTAAGGTTGAGGGTGTGGACGGGGTTCAAAACACTGCACAAAGAATCCTTCAGGCAGTCAAACTACTCTGTATGACACCATAGTGGGATGCATGATACATTTATGGAAACCCATGGAGTGTATAGCACCGATTTAACCCTAATGGGAACTGTGGACTTTGGGTGAGAATGACATTTCAGTGTAAGTTTGTGATCTATAATAAATGTGTCACATTGGAGTGAATGGTCACCAAGGCAGTGGGACATATATGGTTTGTAGGGTCAGGGAGAATATGGGAATTCTGTTTGTGTTCCTATAGCAAAATTTCTAAATGTCTGAAATGTCAATGAGAATAAGTAGGCTAATGTGTTTGCTTGGTGCTTAGTTAATATTTAAGAACTGAAGGCCCAAGCACATAATTTTTTCAGAGAAAGCTAGTTACTTTCATAGTAGTCTTTCCATGATAATACAATCCAAACAACACTGTAAAGAGCTTTTAGAAGAACTGGTCTGGTAGGAAACAGACATAGTAAAAACAAGGAGTGTGGAAATAGATCTTAGAAGGTGGATATGAAGTATTAATGCTAGGAAAATTTGTAGAACAGTGCCAGGTGTAGAACAGCTCATTTTAAAATGATCTTTATGATAGAATTCTAATCTAAAGCTAAAATGTACATGAGTTGGAAAAAAGATCACTTTAAGTTAGAGTTACAAAGACTATATTGTCTCCAGATAACATACATGGCTGTTGTCCAAAGCCCAAGGAATACAGAAATAATCTCATCATGTACTAAAGAATAGAACATTTGACTCAAAAAGTAGAACTGTAAATTACTACAAAAGCCTGAATTTCTTTTGCATGTTGATTAATTCTTGTTTTGTTACATGGTTTGTGTAGAATATCACTTTTCTTGTAGGAAAATATTTCAGACCCAGCTGAATTTATTTTGCTTAAGTGAGCACAGTGGGAAAAATGTGCCACAAGAGAATTTGACCCAGAAAATTTGGAAGCATAACCCCTGGTTTCATGGACAGAAAGTTGTCTTAAAAACAAGGACTGTGCTCTATGTAGGCCTGCTCTGAATCTTTGTTTTTTTTTTTTTTTTTTACCAGGGATTAAAC
>NW_022969105.1:0-306 GCF_012274545.1 Fukomys damarensis
TACTTTGTGGTCCTCCCATCTGTTCCCATTTTTTCCCCTCTTGCTGTTCCTACAGTCCTGCTCCTTTCCTCTGAATTGAAGCTGAGGAGGAGGGAGGTAAAGAGAACAAAAGCAGACAGACCTCCATAGCTGGATGGCAGTGAAGTTCCACAGGGCTGTTTGGGTCATCTGGACTTTCCTGTCTCCGAGAAGATATCATTTTCTTTTCTTTTTTCCTTTGGTACTGGGGATAGAACTGGGGACCTTGTACTTGTGAGGCAGGCAGCAGAACCACTGAGCTAAATCCCCGGCCCATCAGAGGATACC
>NW_022969106.1:0-270 GCF_012274545.1 Fukomys damarensis
GCAGAGTTATGGCTCCCTTGAGGTCTTCAGGTCTCCAGGTGTACTTGCCATCACTTCACATTACCCACTGAGCACACACTACCCACTGACTATTCCTTGTTGTTGAGTGCTCTGCAATACCCTCATTAATTGTACCTTGGCACTATGTTTAACATAGAATCCATGTAAACAATACAAGTAGGCGCACCCAAACACCACAGTCCTGTGTTTTGGTGAGTGTGATGCTGAAAGCATACTTTTCATTTAAGTGAGTTCTGAGAACATTAAGTT
>NW_022969107.1:0-213 GCF_012274545.1 Fukomys damarensis
GACTGCCAAAGCTCCCTGTTTTGGGGAGCCTGCTTGCGGAGGAAATACCGCCCTCTCTGACTTTGCCTCTGTGAGGCACTTTCTGCACAAGCTTCCCGCAGACACTCCCTGTATGCAAAGCACGCACTTCTGTGCCCTATGACACCAACCACACTGTGACCTCCTGTCCCTCTGCTGGTCCAGATGTCAATCACTGAACAAAGGAGGTCACTA
>NW_022969108.1:0-209 GCF_012274545.1 Fukomys damarensis
TTCCTTGAGAGCTTCCAGTGACTTTAATATTGTTTGTACTTTCATATTTTAGACAATCTTGTGGATTGTAATTACTGATCACATTTTCACACTGGGAATTATAGCCATTCTAGAAAGCTGAGACTACTCAAAACCTTGTTAATTATTATTAATTAAATACTTTAATTACCCAAGAAGCCCAAAATTCTTAAGAATTTATAAATTGAACA
>NW_022969109.1:0-997 GCF_012274545.1 Fukomys damarensis
ATTTATTGGTACATTTTAGGTATACAGTACAGTTACATTCATTATTGTGATCTTGTACCTTTATATGACAGGTCTTAGTCCTCATTTTTTCCCCTTGTCCCTTCACCCACTCCTCTCCTCCCCATTTACAAACACTTTATTTCCATTTTTTCATTTTCTCATATTTTTTCCCTTTTCCCTTTCCCCTACCCTTCCCACTTTCCCTACACCTTGAGCCCCAATTATAGATATTTATTCTGGAAGTGCTACAACTAGTGTAATTAAGCATGCACATTGAATGATTAAGTGTTTTTTTGTTTTGTTTTGTTTTGTTTTAAGATGGACAGCGGCACTGTGAATCTAAGCAACATTGGTCATCGTCCCCAATTCTTGTGTTTGTCATTTTCTCGTCTCTGCATTGAATGTTTTGACCAAGTGCCTCATTCTCACACCCATTCACTGCTACCGTCCTTGAATTGACCTACTTTGCTTTTTGTACATCATTGTCTCCTTTTCATTCATTTATTTATTTTTCCATATATATTCAAAGAAACTTTAGTCTTACTTCAGGACATATTTCATTACCTTTACACACATTACTTTATCTTTGTCTCACCCATCTTTTTTGTTGATTTTGATTTGTTTGTTCTTTTATTTCTGGTTCACTCCCAAATTTGTGAGCTTCTGTCAAACCAGCGAACTCATTAATTTGCCTTTATTTATTTGCTGGGATGAAAGGATAATAAAAAGTCTAATGACAAGTATAATTGATATAATTTATTATAAAGACTATATCAAGGTAGATAAATGAAAAAATTTCTCTTTAAATATATTAAGCATTATTGTATACAGAAAACATTAGCTTTTTTACTGTTCCTTTTAATTACTGGCCAACTTGTATTTTAAAAATATGAGTGAAAAAAAGCATGAAATACGTAAGAATGGTATCACATACTGGAAATGGTTCCAGAGAAAGTTAAAATTATACTTTGGATTTGTTAATTACAAGGCAAAAAAT
>NW_022969110.1:0-675 GCF_012274545.1 Fukomys damarensis
GGAATCAGACTGGAAAGAGATTCATATCCAAATTCACCATCTAATAGTGATGCCAAGGTGGAAAGGCACCTAGTCTCTGACTTCCAGTTCACTCATCTATGAAATTCTCATTGTAGCATTGGTGTAATCAGAAAGTTAATAAACACATATGGCACATGGTGGAAACCCACGTAACTACTGCCCTTCCTGGTCACTGTCAATTGTGCTGAGAATGTGGTGGTTTCAAGCCAGTTACTTTATTATATAGATTGAATCAAAATATGACAATACCGATACACCACTTATGGGCCTATTGCTTTAACTGACAGATTTAATCCAAATATCTGTTTACCTTTGAGGGGGAAAATGTTAGGCACAGGAAGAAGTAGAATAATTTTACTATTATGGGACAAATTATGTCCCACACATAGAGACCTCCCCAACAAATTCATGCTGAGTTTCTCACTCCTAATACCAAGTATCTGAGCATGTAACCTCAGTTGGACATAGGCCAAAGAAAAGTTAATTATTTTAAAATAAAAGCATTAGGGCAATATGATTAACATATTGACATAGAGAAAATGTGGACAAAAACACATTTGAAAGGATGAAAGGAAAACAGTGTGAAAATATTCAGAGAAGGTGGCCAGAAGCAAGGGACAGGGAGAGAGAGAGAGAGACAGAGACATGGAGAGA
>NW_022969111.1:0-234 GCF_012274545.1 Fukomys damarensis
CACTTATGAAATCTTGATTATCTAAATGAGGAAGAAATGTTTTAAACAATGTTATTAAATTTACTTATAATAATAATCCTTTCTACATTAGGGAAAAAGTTAGGATCTAAATTAAAAAGCATGACCAACTCAACCCTATTGCTGCCTTCAGGATTGCTATTTCTTAATCACTATTTTCCAAAGTTCCTAAAAGTAATTTGCAAAAAGAACTTTTTGACTTTTGAAATGCACAAC
>NW_022969112.1:0-200 GCF_012274545.1 Fukomys damarensis
GCGGTTTAAACTACAGTTTTCCCATGAAACGGAATCTTTCACCACTTAGCCCTTTGAAACAAATGCGGGTCGTTCTCAGAATATTCAGTACTCCACAGAGAAAGGTACTGCAATGCTGTGAGTTTGCCAGTGAAGTACCCACCTTATATGGAGTGCAACTATATTTCTTTTTGTTTGTAGGTCTCTGACTGGCAGAGATT
>NW_022969113.1:0-214 GCF_012274545.1 Fukomys damarensis
TGCCCACGGAGCCAAGTCCGGGAAACCCAGGATGAGGACGGGGAAGTGAGCACGGATCAGCCACCCGGCCAACAGCACCGGCTGGGCGGAGCCTCTGCACCCGGCCAACCCTCACTAAGCAGGGGGCGCGCCGCCTCCTGGCTCCGACCGACCCTGTTTGAGGCGCAGCCGCTCCTCCCCTGATTTGGCCTCTGGGCGACTCCGGGTTTCCCAA
>NW_022969114.1:0-393 GCF_012274545.1 Fukomys damarensis
CCCCCTCCCCTCTCCTCCTCACTGGAGTTCTACCCTGACCGTGAAAGGTGACATCATCAGGATACAGCTCACTCAGAAAGCACCCAGACCACCCAGCCTCCTTGAGGGTTGAGGGTTGTCTGGGACTCTGCTGGTGCTACTTACGTTGGGGCCCCCTTGTGTCGGTGGTGCCCCAAGGGTGGCAGGCAGCAGCACAGGGCCGGGAGCCAGCGTGTGATGCTCCCCCTTATAGATTTCCAGGATCCACGCCCACTGTTGGCAGGGGCAGAGGTGCTTCTGGAGCTACAGCAGGGAGCTCCAAGGCCTGACTGGCAGGACAGGCGGGGAGCAGCAGGGCCAGGCTGGGAGGACACAATGGGAGCGGCAGGGCCAGGCTGGGAGGACACAATGGGA
>NW_022969115.1:0-230 GCF_012274545.1 Fukomys damarensis
CTGTAAAATGCTGGTCATACTGTGAAACAAGGCCAGCTAACGGTGTCACCTCTGTGCGTTTACCTTCCAAAGTCTTTTCCCTGCGATTGCTGGGTGTGGAGTAGAGCACTGCGGAGTGCTGCAGTTCATCCCGCTGTCACTGAACACATGGAGTTCTCAGTGACAATTTCACTGTCCAGTCCAGGCCCCTGGCCCTGCTGAGGAAACCAGTCCATCCCATCCTGCTACCA
>NW_022969116.1:0-224 GCF_012274545.1 Fukomys damarensis
TGGTCCTCTGAGTTCAAAGCAGAATCACCATCAACTTCTGCATACAACATTGTAGGGCTTCTGTATCTGACATCTTCAAATCTTCCCAAACTCCTCCCTCAAACCAAGTATAAACTTCATGGACAGGCACAGTGACTGCAGTGGCTCTGTACTTGCTGCCTTTTTCTGGTATGGTCCCATCTCTGGGACTAAACTTAAAACTAAACTTAAAAGAATAGAGGTTT
>NW_022969117.1:0-209 GCF_012274545.1 Fukomys damarensis
TCAATTGCCTTCCTCATGAGCCCACTGAAGTTTATAACATTTTTAATATGGTAAATAATCCTCTGTAATCATAATTTTAAGGTAAAAAATGACAGAAACTGTCTTTATCATGAAAGATGTTGATTCTTTCTTAAAAATTCCTAAGGATATTTTGTTATCTCAAGGACAGGGAAATACTCAAAGCAGTAGGCTGTGACCCCTGGGGAAAA
>NW_022969118.1:0-361 GCF_012274545.1 Fukomys damarensis
GACAAACCCTTAGCTAATCTTATCAAAAAAAGGAAAGAAAAGGCTCAGATACATGCAATTAGGCATGAAAAAGGTGAAGTCACAACAGATCCAAAAGAAATCCAGAGGATCATAAACACCTACTTTGAGAACCTGTACTCTAATAAAATGGAAAACACAGAAGAAATGAACAGATTTCTAGATACTTATGAATTACCAAAGTTGAACGAAGAAGATAAAAACATTTTAAACACCCCAATCACAATCAGTGAAATTGAAAATGTAATTAAAAACTTACCAACAAAGAAAAGCCCAGGCCCTGATGGATTCACTGCTGAATTTTACAAGACATTTAGAGAAGAACTACTACCATTACTCTTCA
>NW_022969118.1:411-695 GCF_012274545.1 Fukomys damarensis
ATTCATTCCTGGAAGCAAGTATCACTCTGATTCCCAAACCAGAGAAAGATACAACCAAAAAGGAGAACTACAGACCAATCTCCTTAATGAATATAGATGCAAAAATCCTTAATAAGATACTAGCAAACAGAATACAGAGGATTATTAAGAAGATCATCCATCATGACCAAGTCGGATTTATTCCAGAGATGCAAGGGCGGTTCAACATACGAAAGTCAGTCAATGTAATACATTATATTAACAAAGTCAAGGACAAAAATCATATGATCCTCTCAATAGATGCA
>NW_022969119.1:0-1179 GCF_012274545.1 Fukomys damarensis
TTTTTTTTTTAATGACTTTTTCTAAATTCTATCTTCCTATTTATTGGCCATCGTGCATAAAATAATCATCTGTGCTATATCCAAACAATTTTTTCTGGACATATTCGTTTTTTATATACTTAAAATCTCAAACCTCAAAACAGTCCTCCACCTTGATTGAATACTGTCCATCAGCACAGAGACAGGCTTTTAGGTATGTATAATTTAATCTCCAGTGGGTGGTGGGAAGCTTCTCACTTCTCTTTCCTTTACCTCTCTTTAGCTTTTAAGGGGAACGGAATTCCTCAATTTCCAGACCTCTTCTCTCTGTGTCTTACAGACCAAGTCCAAACACATTTTCCACATTAAGCTCCATGAAAACTGTGTTGATCCAGAACGTTAGTGCATAACAAATTGTTAAATCCAATTTTTGTCACTGTCTTTATTTTCTTAAACTATTATAAATATATGCCACTGCTTTCAGTCTTCTTTGCTTCAAAATAGCTTAGAAGAACATCAATAGTCTTGATTTTCTTACTTTGTTTTGTTCTCTTTTTTTTCCAGTCTTATTTGCCATCTGTTTCTCCGCTGTCATCTAGATATTGAAATGTCTCAGGTTCAGTCTTTAGATTTCTTGATTTGTTAATTTAATGACCTTTCCTGGTCTTCTAATACTAAAAATCAGTCATATGTTTCTGGATATAGTTATATCACTAGCCAAGATATCTTTATACTACAAACACACTGGAGTATGGAACGGGTTGGTATTTTCACTATAAAAACGAGAATTCTTGTGTCAAATTCAGTATGTCAAAAAGAAAACTTGCATTGAAAAAACTTCAAAAAATTATAAAATCAATATGAGAAAATGAGTAAACCAATCAGAAATGGGCAAAACATATGAACAGACCATTAATTAAATATGATACATATTTGGAAAACAAGTGAGTGAAAAGATGCTAAATGTCATAGGCTATGAGAGAATTAGAAGCAATAAATGAGATAATATTACATATTTAGAAAACTACAAAATCCAAAGCACAAGCAGACTCAAAAACTGATAAAAATGTAGATGGAGCAACAAAAATTCTCATTCTTGCTTGTGGGAATGCCAAATGGGACATACACTTTAGGATGACAGTTTAGAATATTCTTGCAGGACTAAACTTTTTTTTTACAACACCATTAAGCAGACATATA
>NW_022969120.1:0-491 GCF_012274545.1 Fukomys damarensis
GGGTCCACCGATGTGTGCCACCTTGCCCGGCTCTATGTGACTTCTTTGCTGACATAAAAATAATGAGCCATGTGGTGAGTGGAGTTCTGTGAACACTCAGACTGGCCTATTTAGCTCAGCGGTTGGGTCGCCTGCCTCACAAGGGCAAGGTCTCCAGTAGGCTCCCTGATACCAAAAAATGAATGAATTAATTTAAAAAAATCAACTAAATCAAGCATAATGGCATGTGCCTGTAATCTCAGCATTCTAGGAAGAAGAGGCAGGAGGATCACCAATACAAGTGTAGCCTGGGTATTTATTGAGAAAGCTGTCTCAAAAATAAAATGAGGGCCGTTGATGTGGCTCAGTGGATCCACCGCCTGACTCACAAGCACAAGGTCCCGACTTGGAACCCTGCTATGGAAAATAAAAGAGAAGAAGAAGAAAAGAGAAATAAATAAATATGGCCTGAGGATGTAGCTCAGGGAAAAGGATCCAGCATGGTGGGGTGG
>NW_022969121.1:0-226 GCF_012274545.1 Fukomys damarensis
CAAGATCTGTCATGTAAAGGTACAAGATCCCAATGATGAATGTAACTGTACTGTATACTAAAAAGTACCTATAAACTCAAGATAAAAATAAATAAATAAAGATGTTGGAACACTAGAAATAAGAGGAGCATCTAGATAGGAGAAATACTCACTTTTAAAGCTCTTATTTGGCAACATTTAATATTTAATGATTTCTGAATGTCTAACTTTCTGGCATGATTCTGAG
>NW_022969122.1:0-220 GCF_012274545.1 Fukomys damarensis
AAGTGGCTTAGTCCCTGGTGGCTGGGAAGCAGAATAGGGGAACAGCGCCCAAGAGGAAGGAGTTGGTTACCGTAAAGCCTTCACAACCCACCCAGACACACCTAGAATGTGCTCCACCAGGTCCCTGGGAAGATCCCAAAGCCGAGTAAGTTGAAACCCCCCCCCCAAATTTGGTATTTGTGGCTGCAGTCATTAACTGGAGCATCGGCTGGAATAAGAA
>NW_022969123.1:0-346 GCF_012274545.1 Fukomys damarensis
AGGACAAAGTAATGAAAGAAAATACTAAACCAAGCTTCTTCTTCAGCTCAGTGGGTGATTATACGGATCTTATTTTCTGTTTTCTAATCTAAAATGTGTAGAAATTTGGTTTTTATTATTTCTGGGTTCTGTATTTGGAAATGCACCTCCTTGCCAAAGTTGAATTGCAGTTCTATAACCAATACCCACGGCATTTTTATGGCCATTTCCAGTAATGTAAAGACAGTCACAAAATAAGTCACTGAGCTGTGCAGTATTCATTTCTTCAGTTCAGGTCACACAATGCAATGGTCTGCTTTCTTCTTTCAGACCTCACAATGTGAGCAAGAGCCTCTTGTGGAGTCTA
>NW_022969124.1:0-353 GCF_012274545.1 Fukomys damarensis
ACTGAGTCATTGGAGCAGCCAATGTGCCTTTGTCAGTGGTTTTCATGTACGTCACAGTGTTACAGAAGTATTTCACTGGATTCTAGGAGGGACATCACCATCCATCTTCAGACTTTCTTATAATCTTTCCCCCTGGGAAGCTCTGTGGCCTGAAGCAGAATTCTATGTCTCCTCAGTGGCACTGGTACGACTTTTCTCCCATCAGTTTCTGGTGGTTACACTCCAAAGATGGTTTGAATGGCGTCACATGGGACTGATCGTCGTCTGCCTGGGTTGCCCTTCACTCTAGGCAAAGTGCTCTGCCTCAGGCCCTCTTGCAGACCTCTACACAGTCCTGTTTTTGGTAAGCTCCA
>NW_022969125.1:0-319 GCF_012274545.1 Fukomys damarensis
AAATTTGGAAATTATCCCAAAAGACAGTAAGAACAAAATACAGAAAGAAGCAGTAAAAGGGAAAATTTTCTTTCATGGAAGAAAAATTCAGATTTCTAGATCTTATTCAATAAAAATTCCCTATGAAAAGATTTGTGATTTTGGGAAGGCCTATCTGAGATGTGCTCTCCCTCCAGACTGCTAGGGCCCAATTGGTGGGACAGGTAGCCTTGCCCTCCAATGCATGCGTGCCACCAGCTCCAGCAAGAAAGGTGATATTTGGGAAGGCCACTCCAAGATCTGCTCTCCCTCCGGCCTGCTTGGGCCCAGAGGGTGGGAC
>NW_022969126.1:0-290 GCF_012274545.1 Fukomys damarensis
TTTACATATTTTGTGCTACCCAAAGAAGAAATATATGTGTGCATGTATACACACACACACACACACACACACACACACATATATCTCCAAAGAAATAACATGTATACAAGAAAATAAATGTATTCAAAGACATTAATATGAAGTGATTATTTTTGTGTATATTATATGTCATATGTATTCTAGCTAGTTTTTATTTTATGAGCATGCTGGAGAATGGATATCTCAGGTATCCAGATCTGTTATATACACTGAATTTAGAAAACATGAATAGTATAACAATAGTTATAGTC
>NW_022969127.1:0-217 GCF_012274545.1 Fukomys damarensis
CATGTGCAACAGCATTAGTGTGAGTCACCATTACTAATACACGAGGCAACTCACTCTTCCATCGCTCAGTTACTCGCGCTCCTACATCTGCCCTCTAACTTCATTCAGTAAAAAACGCATGGATCTCCAAGTCAAAAAAAAAAAAGCTGAGGTTGGACCCAAAGATCCATCGCAACCTAGGAACACACATTTAACATGTGATTTATCTCTCCGAAAC
>NW_022969128.1:0-963 GCF_012274545.1 Fukomys damarensis
ACAAAGGCCAAAAGTGAAATGCATGCACACACAGACACACACACACCCAGACACACACACCCAGATGCACACACAGATGCACACACAGAGACACCGGCACACACATTTTCAAGAATGTGGTGAAGTTGAAACACTTGGAAAAATTAATGGGAGGATTAAATGGTTTATATATTACTGAACATGGTTTGGTAGTTTCTCAAAAATATGAATATGGAGCTATCATATTACCCTTTAAATCTACTACTAAGGATGTTTGCACAAGAATTTTGACAAGTGCTCATGGCTGAGGATGTGGCTCAATGGTTGAGTCCTTCCCCACTCTTCCAATGACTCTGGGTTCTTTAAATCCCCAGCATTGAGGAAGTTCAATGCAATACAATAGAATACAAAAATACAGTACAAGAAAAATAGTTTAAAAAAGCAAAGCCCTCATGATGGGCATTGTAGCAGATAACTGTTATTCCAGCATTCTGAGAGGCTATGGTGGTAGGATTGATAGTTTCACCCCAGCCTGTGAAGCTTAACAATTCAGCAAGACCCTCTCTCAAATAAAAATTTTAAACAAGGGGAAGGATGTAGCTCCAGTGTGAATGACTTGGACTAAATCCCGGTATGTGAAAAGTATAAACTCAAGAACTCAAGTACTTGTGTGCTCACACCCGTCATAGTATTTCATTGCATGACTACTCACAGCAGTCAATAGGTGAAAATAAAAATAATTTTCATCAACTGATTAATGGATATAACTGAATCTCATTCAACTATAAAACCAATGGATTATCAATATATGTGATAACAAAGAGGAACCTCAAAACATCAATCCAAGTGGAAAAAAGCCAGACACAAGTTATCAAAAATTGTATAATTCCAAGCCATGCCTAGTGGTGCACACCTGCTATTCCAGCACTCAGGAGGCTGAGGCAGAAGGATCTCTGTGAGTTTGAGACCAGCCTGGGCTACATA
>NW_022969129.1:0-302 GCF_012274545.1 Fukomys damarensis
ATTTCTAATTTACCCTTGAATATTTTTAAAATACTTGCCCAATTTAAACCTCTGTGATTTTATACTGGATAAGCTGAGTTGACATAATTTTATAAAGTCTCTACAAACTGTGTTACAAATGTTGGCCCATTGCCACTGCCTATGGAGAGAGGCAGACCAAACCTTGGAATTTTTTAAAAAATAAAATCTTGTATACCTCTGAAGCCCTCAGGCCACCCAGAAAAAGTATAAACCCATACTAACACATATTTGTGACCTTTATAGGGGGTGGGTATAATCATCTAAAGTTTCTGTTTAGTTGT
>NW_022969130.1:0-251 GCF_012274545.1 Fukomys damarensis
AAAAATCTGTGTCACTGTGGTGAAGTAGATGAAGTTATCTGTCTATGAACCACGGTCATGTTGACTGACTGACAGACATGAATGACAGACAGCACGGCTGTATTAGCACAAAGGAGGGGAAGAGCTGCTTCATGGACAGGTGATCATTGGTATGCTCTGTAGTAAATCAGCAGGGTGTAAGTATATGGTTCTATTTGGAGATAATGAGTATTGATTTTTATTGCAGAAATATAACTATTCAAATCTAAGTT
>NW_022969131.1:0-242 GCF_012274545.1 Fukomys damarensis
TGTTACTGTGTCATGTGACCTATCTCTCTCTCTCTCCCTCCTTTCTTTTCTTCTCTCTCTTACGCCGGCCATTTAATGCTGTCTTCCATGTCATGACATTATCTATGTACCTGAGTTGGTGCCATGTACTTTACACTTTGTAGCCACAAGAAATATGAGTTAAGTCAATGTCTTTCTCATATACATTATCCACCAACAAGCACTTTGTTTCAGCAGCACAAAATTAGTTTGACACCAGCAAC
>NW_022969132.1:0-204 GCF_012274545.1 Fukomys damarensis
GGTGGGAAATGTAGGTCCAGAGGCCGCTTTAAGGCGACGGTGGGCAAAGTTCAGGCCACGTGATCAGGTGAGAGGCCCAGTCCTCTCACAGCCTCTGCCTGTCATGAGGTGAGCAAGGAGTCCTACAGGAGTGGGGGCCATGGCAGGGCAGAATGAACCCATTCCTGTGAGAAGGATGAGCTCTTAGTAGCCACAGGGCATATT
>NW_022969133.1:0-506 GCF_012274545.1 Fukomys damarensis
CAGCACCTTTCTCTGTGGAGTACTTCACATTCATGAAACTGACCGCTTTTGCTTTAAACGGTTTAACTGCGAGAGATGCTGTTTCCCAGAGAAAACTGCACTTCAAACTGCAGAAGCCCTCTGCAAACTGCATTTGGGTTCTAACATCGAACTTAACCAATCCCCATGTATACATTGTCCTGGAGGCTTGTGTGCACTCAGAGATGCTAGGCACTCTCTAAGGCCTGAAGGGCTTCTCTGCTAAAAGTGCCTCAGAGCAGTGTTTCAATCTCACCCAGGCAGAGACCTATAAGCAAAAAGGAATACAGTTGTACTCCACAGAAGAGGTGGACTTCACTGGTAAACGCAGAGAGTTGCAGCACCTTTCTCTGTGGAGAACCTCACATTCATGAAACTGATCGCTTTCGCTTTAAACGGCTAAGCAGCGAGAGAAGCTGTTTCGAGGGGAAAACTGCACTTTCAACCGCAGAAGCCCACTGCAAAGTGCGTTTGGGTTCTAACGTCAA
>NW_022969134.1:0-208 GCF_012274545.1 Fukomys damarensis
GATAGGCTGTTTTCTATTGTGGAACCACTGAAATTTTATTTACCCCTCAACCTAAGTGTAATACTGTTTTGACGTACAGATATTTTATGTCTCCTTACTTCCCTGGCACATGTTCACCATTTTCCTTTATTCTCTCTCAGTCAGCCTTGGGCTTTACCTGTAGCCTTGCACTGCTCAGCTTTCGCACCATTCCCACTGCAGTTGGCCC
>NW_022969135.1:0-237 GCF_012274545.1 Fukomys damarensis
AAAAAAAATGACTTGAGAATTAAAGAGTAACAAGTAAAGGACTTTTAGCCAAAGTTTTTTTTTTTAAAGTATGAATTTACAATATTGAAACCTTGTTCAAAAGCACAAAGGGGAAAGCATAAAGCATTTCACTTATGAGCTGAGTAAATGTTGCAGATTAATTTACCTCCAATGCATGTAGTCATTGTTTTTTATATTATATGTAACATTAAAATGTTGGAAATAAACAGAATTTTT
>NW_022969136.1:0-325 GCF_012274545.1 Fukomys damarensis
GCGCTCCTAACGGAAATCCAACCCAGAAACCCGCCCCCCGTGCTCCACAGGGAGGTGACCAGACAACCGGTCCCTGGTGCCAAAATCTTTGCAGAACACTGATCTGAATTAACACTAGCTCTTTTTCATCGATACTACCAAAGATTTAGCTGTATGTGTTTCCATGTGCAAATAACTGCCTGATTGTAGATTCTAGATATTTTTGAAGAAGTCAGTGTTCCAAAGGCTGCAGTTTCATCAAAATCGTAAATTCTAGTGAAATGTCACTGATAGACTAGAGGTCAGTTCATTTTCTTTTTTATTTTTTCCTCAGGATCAAACTCGG
>NW_022969137.1:0-558 GCF_012274545.1 Fukomys damarensis
CTGGCAGAATGGATGAAGAAGCAAAATCCAACAATATGCTGTATATAAGAAATGTACCTAGCTTAAAAATAAGCTCATAGACTGAAAGTAAAAAGATGGAGAATGGCCTTCCACACGACAGGAACCCAGAAAAAATCAGAGGTAGCTATCTTATTTGCAGACAAATTAAATTTCAAACCAAAACTAATTAAGACAGATAAAGAAGGGCACTACATCCTTGTAAAGGGAACAATCCAAGAGAAAGAGATGGCAATCATAAATATATATGCACCAAATATGAATGCCCCCAACTGTACAAAATATTACAGGACAAGAAAAAACCAAATATGCACTAATACAATTGTAGTGGGGGACCTCAATACTACATTGTAACAAATAGATATATCATCTAGACAAAAAATCAAACAACAAAATACTGGAACTGAACCAAGGTTTTGAACAAATAGACTTAATAGACATCTACAGAGTGTTCCACCCCATAAAATCGGAATATACATTCTTTTTGGCTGTACATGGATCATTCTCCAAAATAGACTACAAACTAGCTCATAGAACATG
>NW_022969138.1:0-2385 GCF_012274545.1 Fukomys damarensis
CTATTTATACTCTTATCTCAAGGCTGCTAAGCACCCTGAAAACTGTTCAACATCGTGAACTATGCAGAAAACGTGGAGATGCGTGTGTTACCGCTGCACACCCACTCGGATGGCTAAGGTGTAAGAACGGCACTGGGTATCACCATACTGTGGGCCACCCAGGGCCCCACCCTTGGGACTGATTTGTCCTTGCCCTGTGCCTGCCCTGCAGGGCCCAAGAGCAGCAGGGGCAGGAAGGTGGCAGCCAGGGCTCCCCCCACACGTCTCCTGGGAACAGGCCTGGGCCAGGGGAGGAGAGCTTTGCTTCGGTAAAAGCTGGGAGTTTGGGTATAAACTAGACCCAGTTTTCTGTTTACCGAACACTGTCTTGGACCCTGAAAGGCCCAGGAACCCTACAGGACCTGCCTGAGATTTGATTTAGGGAGGGGAAGAAAGACAGAAAGGACAGAAAAAATAATAATAACGTTGACTTCTGTTCCCATGTTGAACCCAGCCGGATCCAGGTAGGGTGCTGGCCTATACCGGGTACACTCATTTCCCGTCCAGCACAAGACAGACCACTTCTAGGGCCACCTCGGGCCCGCTCTGAACGCCAGAAGCACCTCCCACCTCCAGGAAGGCCTCGAACAGGAGACAGGGCAGAGACTGCTCTGCAAAATGCGGCTTCAGCCATGGCATCCTCCCGTGCGGACTGCAGCCCCCTGCGTGGTCCTGCCTGCCTCGGATTCCCGTGGATTTGGGGATGATCTCTTCGTTTAGCTTTGCTTAAGCAAAAGGGAGGGAAGGAAGGAGCTTCTGTTAGTGAGCACTGACTGTGTACCAGGCCCTGCCAGGTACTTCACAGTAGCTGTCTTGCATTGCTGAGAACAATCGTGTGCGACTGGCGTTATTACTTTTACTATTATTATTATTCTCATTTTACAGATAAGGAGGACAAGACCCAAGAAGTTGGAACCTGGCAAGTGACAGGGCTGTCTTTGCTCCCTGTGCCTTCCTCAGCACTGGTCACCTTCTCCGCCACGTTGTAAAGACGACACAGGAGGCATTTAACCTAGGACTTGTTACACTCTGTGCGTTCCGTCATTAATACTTTTCTTTTTCTTTTTTGCAGCACTAGGGGTTGAACCTACGGCTTTCACTCTAAACCACATCCCCAGCCTTGTTTTTGTTTTTGATTTGCCACAGGGTCTTGCTAAGTCCCTAAACTGCCAAAGCTGGGCTTGAATTTGTGATCCTCCTGCCTCAGCCTTCCAGAGTGCTGGGATTCCAGGTGTGTGCCATTATCATTGTCACTTCTTATCACAACTTAGTGAGGGGATGGGGCAGAAACCAGGGCTACCTCCTGTGGACGGATGACTGGGGCTCTGAAGTTCAAAGGTCATGGGGTATCCAAGGTTATGGGGGATCCCCGGGGGTTATCTGGTGGTCTCCCCCAGTGTGACCTGTGTCTCCACAAGGTGCCAAATCCCCACAGGGCTCCTGTCCTCCTTGGGTTTCAGAGCCTTGGCCACACACTGCCCCCTCCCAGCGTGCACAGGGCTCAGAGCAGGGTGGTGGCACTGAGCTTCCTGCTCAGATGAGGGGGGCCGTGTAGGTGGCTGGTGCCACAGCCGACTTGGATGCTGCTTCTAAGTACTCCGTGCACTGGGGAGCAGCATGCAGGGGTGGGAGAGGTGGCTGCTGGGACAGACAAAAAGTACAGAAGGCTCCGCAGGCAGAGCACTCCCCCCACGCGGCGTCCTCTGGCTCCCTGTGCCCCGTGAAGCCCTCCACAGATCCCTGCACCTTCTTCAGTTCCTTCCCCACCGACCCAGGAAGCTTTCCATCCATTCAGCTGCTGCGTTCCTTTCTCTCCCCGTTTCCCCCAAGAGCTCAGGCTCCCAGGTGAGCCCGGGACGCCCCCCTGTCATCCTCCGGCCCCCAGCCCGGCGTCTGGAGCCATCCAGGGCCTGGATTCCAGGAACAATAGAGATCCACCAGCCAGCGGAGTAAAAATAATCTGTCCCGTCAATCCCGGCAGAACCAATTAGGGCAGTGTGCCGGGGAAGAGAGAGCAGTGAGCAACTTC
This sequence comes from Fukomys damarensis, assembly GCF_012274545.1. Taxonomy (NCBI): domain Eukaryota; kingdom Metazoa; phylum Chordata; class Mammalia; order Rodentia; family Bathyergidae; genus Fukomys; species Fukomys damarensis. Next base: position 2,069 of record NW_022969138.1, read on the forward strand.
ACCGCCCTCTGTTCCAACTGAGCTCAGGGGGGCTGCGTGACTAAGGCGAGTACCCTTACGTAACTGCTGTTTCTATTCTTTGCCCCTTCTCAGGAAGGGGACGCTGTTAAATTTCACTTTCCTTCACAGCGGAGGAAAAAAATCAAAGGAAGAAAGAAGATCATCTCTGAACTCCCACAAATGATGGGAAAGAAAACCCAGGGTTCTCTATTATAAATACTCCTGAGCTAGGCCAAATCAAGCTAAGGCAGGAGGATTGTTGGTGAGTTCAAGGCCAATCAACTGCATAGTGAGATCCTATCTCAAAAAAAAAAAAA
>NW_022969139.1:0-731 GCF_012274545.1 Fukomys damarensis
CTCTCTCTCTCTCTCTCTCTCTCTCTCTCTCTCTCCTAGATCTGGTTTTCATCATTTATGTGTGTAAGGAAGGAAAATACTTTCACTAATAAGTTGTGGACTTTGAAACTTTTACTGTAGACTTCTGAGATGCTATGTATTATGTTTTTGGGTGTTTAGACAACTTGGGCTTTTATTTGGACTCTTTCCCTTTGCTAGTGAGTTAGAAACGCCCCTTAAACTTTGCTCCAACTTATTGAGAGTTGACTTTAGAATCCTACGTAGTCAGACTGCCCCTTCTTTAAGAAGTCAGACTAAGGTAGCTTGCAGCTATCATTTGGTCTTACACACAGGAAAATAGCAATCAGTTAGTGAATTACCCTTGTGTTTTTTATACTCTAACTAAAATAAAAAGGGACTTTAGTCAGACTTTCTCTTCTTTTCATGTGCATCTAGAAAACTGATAAATGTGCTTTTACTAATATTTGTATTGTAGTTGCTAGGCAATGAACATAAGTTAAACCTGTGAGTTTCAGATACTTAGTGATTTTAAAATGGAATTTGAGCAATGTGTAGCTCTGTCTTGCTAAGGAAGGTTGCCTAGGTGAATAGATAGGTAACAGGAATGTCTCAGAGGTTTCTCCCAGGGCAGAATCCCTCCAAGCCATATACTTCACTCTAGAGTTAATCTCTTTTGCAGGCAAAAAAGTGTCCTAATTTGACTGTTGACCTGTTTACCTCACTTTTTTTTT
>NW_022969140.1:0-1257 GCF_012274545.1 Fukomys damarensis
TTCAACGCGTTTTGAAAGCGCTGTGGAAAATGGCATTTAAGAAAAGAAACTGTTGGACTCAGTATAGGATCTAATTATGTTTGATATTCCCTCAGATGCCTCCCGTGTGCTCCCCTGGGCTGGGACATGTAGTGAAATCGCCGTACACACTTTCACAAACTTGTTGCAAGGGTTGGGTCCTTGTTGAATGGCTGAAAAATAGGACTGTGCTACTAGTTGGAGCCTTCTGTGTCAGGAAGGGGTAGGGGTGACCAGGCAGGGTCATTGAGCTCTATTGAAGCTTCATCTTTTTAGAAGGACCTTCTGCAGTTCCTATGACCAACCTGAGCAGTACAGTATATCCCAGGCTAGGGACTCAGCCACAGGTAGCCTGATCTTCCTCAGGTGGCCCTGCTTCTGCTAAAATTGATTGTAGCACCCCACATGAATGGTCATTTGCCCCGAGTGAAAGAGCCACACATCTGGATGCTGGAGTTCAGGGATATTTTTTGTTTTTTCCTCACTGGGTATATTGGTACATTGTAGAGTATACAGTACAGTCACATTCATTGTTGCGATCTTCTACCTTTACATATCAGGTCTTGTTCCTCATTTTTCCCCTTGTCCCTGCCCTCCCTTCAGTCCCTCCTCCCCTTGCCATTTCCAAACATTGTATTTCCATTTTCTCATTTTCTCCTGTTTTCTTGCCTTCCTCACGAGTTCTCTGCCATACACTCTCCACTATCCCTGCATCTGAAGACCTTTTCTTCCTATTTCTCATTCTCAATTTTCTCATTAAGATTTTATGTACTAGTATAGTGTACTCACACCAGAGAAACTATTCGGTATTTGCACATGTGTGATTTATTTATTTCCCTTATGAGTATATCCCATTCAGGGATATTTGGCAGGGCAAGCCAGGCAGTCTATGCTACTTCTGTTTATTCCACCCATTGAGCCAAGGCCATTGTTCTGTTCAATGTGTCGTGTTCCCTCAATGCCCACATGAGATGGGCAGGTCTGGAATTTTGAATGAGGAATTAGATATTGAGGATATATTTTGGGAGAAATAACATCAGAGTCAGTGAGGCAAAGTTGGAAGGCCCAGATATCAATTCAGTGTCCACAGAGGCTGGCAGAGTGTCAGAGGGTAGAGTGTTAGGGCCATGACAAAGCTCAGCTGTCGAAATGCCGATGAGTTAGCAGTCCGGAACAGCGGTCACAGTTGCCAGGTAGGGGTGCATTGTGGGAACTGTGGAGACAGCAGCAACAGGCTAG
>NW_022969141.1:0-837 GCF_012274545.1 Fukomys damarensis
AGGCAGGAGGGTTGCAAACTAGAGGCCACCCTGAGCAACTCAGCAAGACCCTGTCTCAAAGACAAGAAGACAGCAACAAGGAAAGGACTGGGGGTGTAGCTCAGTGGTTGAGTGCTTACCTAGCACGTGCAAGGAAGGCACTAGGTTGGATACCCAATACCAGAAAAATAAACAAAAACCCAAAACTGATCTACGATGAAAAAAATATGAATGAACATATATACCTTGTGCCTGTTATTCCTCAGAAGTAAACTGGAGCTTAAATTAGAGTTTTTCTATAACTTATAGGAATCAGGTAATTAAAACAAGAAACCAAGTAAAAGTACTTTTGAAGGTAACCACAACTTTTATCTATGTTGCTTTATTATTAAACATGTTATTTATTATGCTTGTGTATAGTTATGCTTATGTATAAAATATATTAAATGCTTTTGAAAAGTTATTACCTATTTTTGAAGAAAATCCGACTTAAAACTTTTAAATACTAAGCTTTTTATATTGTGATCATATGTAAATTGTATGCCTATTATAACAGAGCACAAATTTGTCTTGTAGAAAGTAAACATAAGAAAACAAATTTTAATTTCATTTTCATCTCTTCTTTGGTACTCTGAGAGAACGAATGATCTGAAACTTGCCAGAGACAACATAAAATCAAATATCCCCTCTAATTCAAACTCTCAGTATCTAGAGAGATAATAGGCCACTGTACCATAATAGCATTTGTTCCTTTTCTAGAGAATGAAGATGGCTGGATTAAGAAGGTACAAAAAAATTAACCAATAGTTCTCATGTTTGTATAAAATCTAACATGAGAGAGACAACAGTTCAGTCCCA
>NW_022969142.1:0-201 GCF_012274545.1 Fukomys damarensis
TTGGAAGATAAAATAGGTACAATTCTTGAGGATATAGGTGTAAGCAAGCACTTTCTAAACAGAGCTACAATTGCACAAGAAATAATACTAAAATAAAAAATGGGATCAGAATCACGCCAAAAATCTGCGGCACAGCAGAAAACAACCCACAAAGTGAAGAGACAAGCTACAGATGGGTAAAATACTTTTCCAGCTATTCCT
>NW_022969143.1:0-413 GCF_012274545.1 Fukomys damarensis
AAAAAAAAATCCCTCCAGTCCAATCTCTCTCAGCCAGAAGATAAAAATGAATCGAAATAAAAATATGTGCGAGAGGCTTGTTCTATATTTAAACTATCTTTTTCTGTTAGGCTAAGGGAGAGCAAAATTATTTCCACTGCAGGGATTATATTATTCAACAAGCATCATTCTTAACTGGAATTTATTAAATATAAAAGTTAAACTAGGGTCTTTTGCTTGTAGCATCCTTTCCTCCTGCTATGTGAAGGATAGAAAAAGGGGCTCTGTTGAACCAATAACCTAGAGCAAATTCTGCTGAAGATGGGCCTTGAAGCTGTGGAACCTACAAGCAAGTGGAGACAGGGCTCATAATTCAAGGCAGCCTAGCTCAGATGGCTCCAAAGCAAAAGGTAAACTGCTCCATAGGGCCTAAA
>NW_022969144.1:0-232 GCF_012274545.1 Fukomys damarensis
CTTGGGCACCGCTCCAGTGTGGCCACTCGGTAAGGCCCATCTCCTGCTGAGGGAGCTGGGAACTGATGTTTCCAAGTGGAAAATACTGGTTACAATGCAATGGCCAATACAACCAAGTCCCACACAGATGCCCTGCAGGATTGCTGCTCTGTTCAGATGCACTGGAGTATGGGACAGAGGGAAGGAGGGGGCAGAGGGCCGCTTCTCTCTCCTGCTGTCCCTCCTCTCCCCT
>NW_022969145.1:0-209 GCF_012274545.1 Fukomys damarensis
CTCCTAGGGAGACTGAACTTTCTCCCAGCCAGGAAGACCAGCCAGTATCTTCTGAGACCCCTGAGGAAGGAGAAACTTCTGGAAGCCAGCTGGAAGCTCTGTCTGTACCCGAAAATCCTCTGGAGGAAGTTATATCTCCAGTCCACGAAGACACTCCAGCTCGAGCAAACCCTCCAGGGAGCACAGGTGAGACTCCATCACATCGGGAG
>NW_022969146.1:0-860 GCF_012274545.1 Fukomys damarensis
CACCAAGACATTTAGGATGAGCAAACAGTTTGACAATTAACTTGGGGTCTCTATGTATCTCATAGTCTAGAACAACTAACTTATACATTAATCAGGATCCAGACTTCGAACAGTACAAGATTGCCTTACAGTCCTAAGGCAGGGTTTGAACAAAGATTGGGGCTATGGCTACAATGGGAGGGGGTTAGAGCACAGTCTCCTAGGCCCTTCATTATTTAGCATGGGTTTGTAATTTAGGTCTTACAGTAGTAAAATAAAATCAAAATGGCTCAAAGCTCTAGATACTAAAACAGAAACACTAAATCTACTGGAAGATAAAATAGGTAAAACTCTTGAAGACATAAGCAACAGAGACATAGGCTTTCTCCACAGAATCCCAACTGTACATGAAATAACACCAAGAATCAACAAATGGGATGATATCAAATTACAAGTCTTCTGCACAGCAAAGGAAATAATCAACAGAGTCAAGAGACAACTTATAAAAGGGAGAAAGATTTGTCAGCTATTTCTCAGAAAATTAACATATATACAGAATATATAAAGAACTCAAAAATTAGATCCCCCCAAAAAAGATTCAATCAAGAAATGGACAGTTAAAGTGAATAAACACTTCTCAGAAGAAGTACACAAGGACAATAAGTACATGAACAGCTGTTCAGAATCTATGGCCATCAGAGAAATACAAATCAAAACAACACTGAGATTCCATCTTACTGCAGTATGAATGGCCTTCATCAATGACTCAAAATACAAGAAATGCTATCAAGGTTGTGGGGGAAAGAAATCCTTCTACATTGTTGGTAAGAATGAAAGCTAGTAAAACCACTATGGAAATCAGTATGGAGATCCTTCTGAAA